>NC_090186.1:1798897-1978897 GCF_024679245.1 Pseudorasbora parva
GACTTTTCAAATCAATTCTCAATAATGGATTACTGCTTTACGAGCGCATAAGAAACATTAACTTTACTGATCAGGATAAGTTCAATATTTCAAATGGTCATACAGTTTACTTTACTAACATAGTAGCATAAGCAGTTAGGTAACGTTTAGATCGCAAGTTTCATTGACTTCGTGTATGTGGCAGAATAACAGATTCAACTCATTAAATGTCTTTTGAAGGTTTAATAAACACAGACTAAAAATAACACTACAATTCACACAGAAAGTACATACTAAATATGCATCAAGAGAGTAGAAATATAGATATTAACGAAAGAATACATAAAAGAGAATACTGAATAGACTGAAGTTAGAGAGAGATAAAAGAGAGAGAGAGAGACAAAGAGAGAGAGAGAGAGAGAGAGACAAAGAGAGTGGGGGAGGGTAAGAAACACAACTTTCCTTCAATTCAACCAAATACGACCTTCACGGAGTTAATTTATCCCAACGGGAGAATAACACACCCTCTTTACAGCAGTAAGAATAAGAATACTTGCATTCTTTGTGGTTTCGTTTTGGCTTCTCGCTTGTGTGCGTATGTGTCTCTGCGTGTTCAAATGTCCTGCATGTCCGGCGGTCCTTTCCGAGGTTGGGAGGGAAGCGGCTGTTTGCTTTAGCGATGCTTCGTGTTCTTGAAGATCGGATTGTAGAAGAGAAGATTTTTGGAAGAGCTGAGGCCTGCTTGGAGGGCCTGCATTGGTGGCCTGGCTCAAGGGCCAGCCACAAAGACGTGTTGGTTCAGCCAGAGAGAGAAGAGAGAGTGGGGAGTGTAAGAGAGAAGGAGGGCATCCGAGGTCCTCCTTTTATGGTCTGGCCGTAGTCCCACCCTCCAGGGTTAGACTTAACCAATGAGAGTGTTGGGATTTCCCGGCGGGAAATTCCTCAGCAGACTTTATTGCTCTTTGTTTGAAGGTTCGACTCAGTGGGTCTCTGAGTCTTCATACTATAATTAATGCAACAAACACACACTGCATTTTCTGAATAAGTGATATACATGGAAGTGTAAGTCGTGAAGTGAGCATTAATTTGATAGGAGACATGACATATATGAGGTTATCTGAACTAGTAATTTGTTAAGACAAAGATAAAAATATGCAAAATACCATACAGAATAAACATTTTACAAGACAGTTATGTGTTTACATATAATGTCCTGGGGTGCATGTTCATTTATAGATGGTTTGTCTATAATTTGAGGCAAAAGCTCTGTGTCTTTGTGTCTGAAACTTCATGTGGCCAAATTCCTTTCGGGGCCATAAAAACACCTTATCAGATGGTTTCCAGGGTGACTGAAGAATCTCCTTCTGCTGTGTTGGGGGAAGGTCTGCTAGTGAGCACACTTTCAAAACATATTTGTTAAATGTAACTGGCGATTGTGTGTTTGATTCGCCTGAGTCGCTACATAATCCCCCCTTTCGCTAGTTGTTGTCCCTCCTATGGACAACAACGAGCGATATCAAAGATTCAGGAAGATCAGACACACCATAGCCATGTTAGGCTCCAGTTGTTTGTGTCTCCTGAAGTGATGGTCGTTCCACGGCAGATAAGGCAGACAGTAGCCAGTTCAGGTCTCTGTGCTTGTGCAGCAGGTGTCGAGGCAGCAGGTGCCCTGACGGTGCGTCACCTGTCATCCAGAAGTCCGTTTGTGTGGTGCAGGTGTGCTGTGGGCTTTCTGCAGCCCTGGGTGGAACCATGTTCCTCGCAATGGCCAGTCAGTCCTTTAGGTCTCCTGCCTAGGAAGATGGACTGCATCTTGACACTTTTATGTCCTATGCTGACTAGGAACTTTTCAGAGGGTGCCTCGCATTGTGGCCAGGCTGGGTGCCTTCTGGTGATCCACTTTGGTTTCTCTGTTTCAAAGTTCAAAGTCATTGGGGTTTTGAGAATCCCTTCAGAGGCGGCCTTGTGTTCGTTTAAGGCCTTCTTTCTCAAATCACATGCATGACATAGTGTGGGGCTTGGCAGTATTGCCTACAAGATGACTAACTGGTGTTGGAGGAGAAGGTTCTTGAAGCTGGTGTAAGGTTAGGCAGAGGGCTTGGTCTCCTCCCCCCCTTTGCGTTTGTGTGCAGGGCTGGAGGAGCTTGCGCTGCTGATGTGAAGTTCAGGAGAGTACGTCTTTCTTTTGAGGATTCATTTGCAGTTGGTGATCAGTAGTCCAGGTTGCTCTCTCTCAGTGCGATGCCCGAGGTTGGACCCGGTGTGATGATGTCTGGTGGTGGTTGGCCTCTGATTGTCTGGAGGCACAGGAGCATGATCACGGCCGCGTTTCTTAGGCATTTCCAGATCTGTTGCATGGCCTCAGTAGTGAAGTGGATGCCTCTGTCTGAGTTGATTCTCAGTGGCAATCTTGACAGGAAAAAGATGTGATTCATCAGGTGGTATGCCGTGGTCTGGGCGGTGTCGTTGGGTGCTGGTTGACACTCCACCCACTTGGTAAACTGGCACACCACTGTGAGAAAGTACTTTTTGCCTTTTGTGGACCTGGGCAGGGGTTCTACCCGGTCGATTTGTAGGTTTGACCATGGGAACGTGGTTCCTCTGTGTTGCAGTGGGGCTCTGTGGTTCGGGTTTGCTGGTTGGAACCGGCAGCGAACTAGCCATTCTCTAACATACTCTGCCGCATCTTGATGCATCCCAGGCCCATATGCCACCTGTTTCAGTGTGTCATACGTGGCTCTGGTGCCGTGGTGTCCAGCACATGGTGTGTTGTGGGCGTACATTAGCATCACCCCCCTTTGCGACCGTGGCACTACAAGCTGTGGCGCTGTGTTGCCATCGGGTGCACACCAGAGAATGTTGTCCATAATACGCATCATGTGTCTGGAGTTATGCAGATGCTTGTGGCTAGAGTCATCAATGAGCTCAGAGTCAGTGATAGGGTGGTTGGAGGGGTCTGAGAGGTGGTCAAGAATTGTCTTTATTGCAGTGTCAGAGGTTTGCATATCCGCAATCTCGTTGTTGGGAATTTGCGGAGTTAGCGGTAGCAGCTGCAAGGCCGGCATTGTAGCCGGTGTCGATCGCTTGCTGTGGGATAGCACTGCAACAATGTGGCTGGATGTGGGGTTCGGGGGTGCCCACATGTCGCCGTGTGTTGTGTTTTTACTGATTGCATTGCACAGTGGTAGACTTTTGGTTGAGTTGTCTGCCCACAGTGCAGGGATACTGTTCGTAGTGATAATGTCATTCAGCTGTAGGTCATTCATGACCTGGGGGCAGAAGGCATCAGAGTCTTTGGATAGCTGAAATGTGCAAAGTAGCGAACTTGAACTTGGCTTTGGGGCTGAGGCTGTGTTGTCACCGTGTGCTGCAGGGGGTCCCGTGGCCTTTGTGACATGGCAGTCTGGCTCTGTGGGAGTTTCCGTGACCTCTGTGACTTGACAGTCTTGCTCAGACGATGTGTGTGTCTGAAGGGGCAGAGGGTCACGCACTTGAGCCCAGACTTTCAGCTGTTTGAAGTCCAGTACGGGTTCGAAGCGGTCCAGCAGGTCTTTTCCGATGAGAAACGGATAAGTGTTCATAGGGGAGATATAGACTGGGTGTATCAGCCTCATAGGTCCAATTGTCAGGTGGATGGAAGCTACATGCTTGAGCTGGATGTCGTTTTGGCTATACGACTGCACATTTAGCTTACAAGTGTGAAGGTTAAGGGTGCGATTTTTCCTCTGTGCTTCAAATCTGAGTCTTTCAAACAGTTGGGCGGATATAAGCGTGAGGTCGGAGCCAGTGTCAACTAGGGCTTCGAGCTTAAATTCCCTTTCCATAGTGATAGTCAGATAGAGTTTTCGAGCCATCCCCTTCTCGATTAGGTTTCCCAGGAGTCTTGGTGTGGGGACCTGTGTGTTGCTTGATAAGCCGTCTGGATATGTGTCAAGTGTCTCATTATGCGTGCAAACAATCAAAGCAGCGCTTTCTGGTACGCTGGGCTGTCCCATGATGCTGTCTTGATTAGAGGCTGTTGCTGTCAGCTGTAGTGAGTGTGTGCTGCTGACGTGTGGGGGTGCAACAGTTAGTACACTAGTCCGTGGTTGGGGAACAGTGTTCAGGGTGGATGATTCAGTTGCAGGAAGGGCGGGAAGGTTGATTTCAGGTATCATGTCTAGTCGTGCTTTACCTGGTCCGTCCTTCTTGTCTTCCTTGTGAGGTTTCTGTCGGAGGAGCTCTTTTAGGATCTTTATGAGCTCTGTAACTTCAGAAGCAGCTACACTTTCTTTGCCAGACGTGGGTTCAGGTCTGGGCCTACCATTGTCCCGTCGAGAGTGGCCTCTTCGCTGGCTTTTTGGGCGAGGCGGGTCCCAGGATCCTTCAGAGCGATCGCTCTGGTACCGTGGACGGTCGCCATTATGACCACGCTGCCCTCTGCTGGCTTGGAGTGGTTTGGACTCTCTGTTGAGGGGTCGGTACCTGTGGTTCTGTTTGGCGCCCTCTAGGGTTAGCTCTGGGTGGTGCTCAGAGACAGGGCAGATGGTGGGCTGTTTTTCAGTCTTTTCAGAAATGGTTTTCTGTTTGAC
Organism: Pseudorasbora parva; assembly: GCF_024679245.1. NCBI lineage: Eukaryota > Metazoa > Chordata > Actinopteri > Cypriniformes > Gobionidae > Pseudorasbora > Pseudorasbora parva. Next base: position 1,803,448 of record NC_090186.1, read on the forward strand.
GTAAGCTTTGTGAGCCAAGTCTCTTAACTGTTGCGTGCCCATGCTGCGCGGGCACGCCAGCACCCCCAGGTGGTAACTGATGGTAGGGTGCAGGTTTCGGAGGAAAAGAGTTTTGAAGTTGATGTCCTCCTCCATGCCTGGGTCGTTACGTGCCCCGAAGTAGGCACGTCGCAGTCTGTTATAAAAGTTCTGTGAGGTCTCACGTCGAGCTTGCTTGAGGTCCATGGCAGTGATGAACCCCTGGTCTGACTCGGGGTCGGAGTACTCACGAATTAGAGCTTGTCGTAGATGCCAGTAGTCCGCTTTGATGGCCTCTGGTTGTCGATCCAGAAAGCACCGTACATCACGATTAGACGTGGCCCTGAGCAGGTACAGTCTGTCCCAGTTGTTCGCGTGAGCGACAGTTTGCAAATAAAAGTCTATGTCTTTTAAGTATGCGTTGACGTCGTGTCCTCCTGCCGGGTCTGGGCTGAAGGTAGGAATATTTCTGGCCAGCTTGTCAAGGTTCTTTGAAGCTACGTGGCTGTTGACCTTGACTTCCTGGAAGGGCGTCCTTTCCTTTGCTGCTGACGGGGATTCGTGGAGACTGGCAGGTGATCTTTTAAACAGGGGGCTGTCGTCCCCCCTCGTAGCTCTTGCTTCGTGGCTAAAATGTGCGGAGTAACTGGTCAGGGGAAACTGTGTGTTGTGTGTTTCCCCCTTCCGGTAACGTTGCACTATATATGATTGTCTCAGTTCTCTTTGCACCATGTCAAGTTCATTTTTGAGCTCGTGTCTTTGCTGGACGAGCTCGTCGATCTCGGCTTGTGCCGACTGCAAATGTTTTGCATAGACTTTAGCTTTAATGTCTCTGTCTTTAAGTTCATCAGTGGCTCTCTCCAGGAGGAATTCGCCACGCCGAAGCTTTTCGTCGAGGTGTTTCCTGGCGTCTTTCTCTGACTGTACTCGTCGGTCGGTGTCACGACGGAGCTCCTTCAGGGTCTTTTGAAGCCTTTCTATTTCTTGTCTTTGTTCTTTGTCTGTTTCGTCGTCTTTCTCTGTGTCTAGAAGCTGATCTAGACGAAGCTGGGTGAGGGCTTGGTCTCTCTGGGCCTCCTTGGCTTGAAGCTTTAGCGTTGCTGCCTCCTGTTCCAGGTTGTCGTAGCTCCCTTCGCTTAGCCGTGCCTGTGCGATGAGGACGTGGGCGAGGCTTCCGAGGATCTTGGCCACTTCCTTGTTGGAGTAGCTGTGCGTGGGGTCGTGTGTCATCAGCTGGTCTAGCTCGGTGTCCAGTTGCTCCTGGCTTGGCTGGCCCAGACTTCCTTGACTGGTGGCCGTTAGCGCTTCCAGCCATGTCGTTAGGCGATCCCACGGGACGGCGGAACTGGGGGCACGGAACATTACTGCGGACGAAAGAAACACAGCACACACACACACACAGAGAGAGAGCCAATGCAAGCTTGTTCTAAGCTAACGAGCTATCGTACGGATAGCTGGGAATTTTGGCTAACTGATCTAGACAGTTAGATAATTAGACAATTCAGACAATTAGGTGGGCGGTAGCCCTGGGGGGTCACTTGGTGAACTGCTGCTCGGTCGTCCCGGGACTATTTAATTCTCCTTGGGGTCTCTTGGTGAACTGAAAGAAACACAATCGTGATAGTCCAACAGTGAGGATAGGAAAGAGCACAGTGGAAACAAACACAAGATGAATTGGTCTGTAATGAAAGGAATGTCAGCGTGCGCGCCGGGAGTGTTAGGGAAAATTAATAGGCTAAATGCTCAAGATATACTAAAATTCGGCTTGTACTATGGGTTATCCCATTTAGCTCATCCTGGGGTGAATTGAGGTCGCTTACGTGGAAGATTAAATATCAAGAGCAATTTAGAAAAAGGCAAAAGTTTCTGTCAAGTAATGATAAAACAAAAAGCACTTTTGATACCGTTTGTAATTACCAGACTGAGCTTTATTCCCAATGGGAGGGGAACAGAAAAACTTTTGCAGAGAAAAATAAAAATAAAAATAAAAATAAAAATTTTAATAAATAAAAAAAATATTAATTAAAATTAAAAATTAAAATTAAAAATTAAAATAAAATTATAAATAAAATAAAATAAAAGAATTAGAAGCTCAACTTAATTCAAATTAAATTCAAAGCAAGTTTAAATGAAATTTAAATAAGCCTGTAAGGAAAATCAAATAAAAGAAAGCCAATCAAAAATCTTATCCTATAACGATTAATCTCTAAGTGGGAGTTATCCAAATAAAAGAATTAATCAGAAAGGGAGTAGTGATTTAGTGTTGCGCTGACTTAACAGGGTATAACCACACGGTGGCGTCCTTCCTTCCAATTGGACTGTGTGACTTAAACCTAATTTCACTTTGAGTTAGAGGAAGTTATGTTTCTTTTTAAACTTCAAATTCGAATAAGGGTGTTTAATCAGCGAGAAGGGAGATTTGGTTGTTGCTAGAAAAATTGTATAAATGAAACTGTGTACAACAGTAAGCAATAAACAATTTATAGGCTCAAACTTATTTTGTTAAGGCAGAATCACATAACGGAGAGTGAAACTATCCGAATTTATCCACACGATGGCGCTATTGCGCCCGCCCTAGACTAGAGTTAGTTAGGCGGAAATGCTCACCAGATGGCTTTGTCTGGTTCTAGAGTCGCCCTCTGGCGGGTTGCAAGCGGCGTTGCAATTCTTGAGTCGCCCTCTGGCGGTTTGCAAGCGGCGTTGCAATTTCTGAGTCGCCTTCGCGTTTTGCAAGCGGCGTTGCAATTCTTGAGTCGCCCTCTGGCGGTTTGCAAGCGGCGTTGCAATTTCTGGGTCGCCCTGGCGTTCTGCGCTTTACTGGCTCTTGCAAATCATTTACAAATGACTCAACGAAACGGGTGAAAAACAGGAATTTATCTTCTGCCTATTCACGCATTTTACATGGACTCCAATAGACATTTATCAATATGGCTGACGGTTTTCAGCATCTCTGATTCAAATGTTTTAGGTCTCAAGTCTTTGGTTAGCTAAGCCAGACTTAAACCAGGAGTTATCGTTTATCTTAACGATATAATAATTATTCTGAGGCCCCTTATATTGTACAGGAGAGTCTCGCCCTGTCCCAATCTTCCGCAATGATAGAAACTTTCCGTAGTTCAGATCAAGCGGGATAACGCAACGTACGTGTCTACAGACATCATCAAAATCTCATTATTTTGATGGAACACATAATATATTGCTCGAGTCAAATGTATGGGTTTCCTACAATACATTTGTTTGGAAATCACGCGGATAAAACCTATTGCGCCTACGGCCTGCAGAGTTTTTCGGAGATCACGCGGATTTTCGTACCGTTCATATTTTTATTAATATAATCCGGCTACTTCAACATTTCTCAGCATCTGTTTATGCTTGGGTTCGCCTTGCGCGTACCGTTCAATTCACAAAACAACACCAAAACAAAACGAAACAAAGACGCGCGTGCAAGTTATTAATACCTCAAAAATACACAATGAATAGAATATGAATATCATTCACACATACACAAACGTTTGAAACTTGCTCGCATTTTTCTCCACCATATACATGTAACAACAACGACTCATGAGTTTAATGTCTCGGGGAATAATTAACTCAAAAGGGATTTAATATTCAATATTCATGAATTTATGAATATGATTTGCCAGTTGTTCATTACGTATTAAAATTTTCCGATAGGGAAAATTGTTTAATTAAATACAAGTAACCCTTTATGAAATTGCTTGAAATTATCCTACTAAGTTTGTCCTGCAAATTAGTTATAGACTTTTCAAATCAATTCTCAATAATGGATTACTGCTTTACGAGCGCATAAGAAACATTAACTTTACTGATCAGGATAAGTTCAATATTTCAAATGGTCATACAGTTTACTTTACTAACATAGTAGCATAAGCAGTTAGGTAACGTTTAGATCGCAAGTTTCATTGACTTCGTGTATGTGGCAGAATAACAGATTCAACTCATTAAATGTCTTTTGAAGGTTTAATAAACACAGACTAAAAATAACACTACAATTCACACAGAAAGTACATACTAAATATGCATCAAGAGAGTAGAAATATAGATATTAACGAAAGAATACATAAAAGAGAATACTGAATAGACTGAAGTTAGAGAGAGATAAAAGAGAGAGAGAGAGACAAAGAGAGAGAGAGAGAGAGAGAGACAAAGAGAGTGGGGGAGGGTAAGAAACACAACTTTCCTTCAATTCAACCAAATACGACCTTCACGGAGTTAATTTATCCCAACGGGAGAATAACACACCCTCTTTACAGCAGTAAGAATAAGAATACTTGCATTCTTTGTGGTTTCGTTTTGGCTTCTCGCTTGTGTGCGTATGTGTCTCTGCGTGTTCAAATGTCCTGCATGTCCGGCGGTCCTTTCCGAGGTTGGGAGGGAAGCGGCTGTTTGCTTTAGCGATGCTTCGTGTTCTTGAAGATCGGATTGTAGAAGAGAAGATTTTTGGAAGAGCTGAGGCCTGCTTGGAGGGCCTGCATTGGTGGCCTGGCTCAAGGGCCAGCCACAAAGACGTGTTGGTTCAGCCAGAGAGAGAAGAGAGAGTGGGGAGTGTAAGAGAGAAGGAGGGCATCCGAGGTCCTCCTTTTATGGTCTGGCCGTAGTCCCACCCTCCAGGGTTAGACTTAACCAATGAGAGTGTTGGGATTTCCCGGCGGGAAATTCCTCAGCAGACTTTATTGCTCTTTGTTTGAAGGTTCGACTCAGTGGGTCTCTGAGTCTTCATACTATAATTAATGCAACAAACACACACTGCATTTTCTGAATAAGTGATATACATGGAAGTGTAAGTCGTGAAGTGAGCATTAATTTGATAGGAGACATGACATATATGAGGTTATCTGAACTAGTAATTTGTTAAGACAAAGATAAAAATATGCAAAATACCATACAGAATAAACATTTTACAAGACAGTTATGTGTTTACATATAATGTCCTGGGGTGCATGTTCATTTATAGATGGTTTGTCTATAATTTGAGGCAAAAGCTCTGTGTCTTTGTGTCTGAAACTTCATGTGGCCAAATTCCTTTCGGGGCCATAAAAACACCTTATCAGATGGTTTCCAGGGTGACTGAAGAATCTCCTTCTGCTGTGTTGGGGGAAGGTCTGCTAGTGAGCACACTTTCAAAACATATTTGTTAAATGTAACTGGCGATTGTGTGTTTGATTCGCCTGAGTCGCTACACTACATAAAATGAGATAAATATATACATTTCTAAACCCCACATCTTGAATTTTGTGATCATTCACATGCATTCATAAATGTACTTGAAAACACTGTATAATGCAGTCCAAAAATATTTTAATCCGGAAAGAAAAAAATAAATGATAATGAATGAACCCCTAAAAGGCTCCATATGTAACCCTTTTCCTGGTTACAAAGAATCCTATTTTGAGCCTTAAAAAGGGTCCTATATAGAACCTTATAGAGGTTCCAGATACGTAGCGCCTGATAGAACCTTTTCTTCTAGAGGAGGGCCGGATCTGGGCCGGATCTGGGCCGACACTGAGTTGCTTTCTGGGACAGTTCTGGAGCAACATAAGGTGGAGTAAATGATGATTTATAGTTTTTTGAGTAACAGAAATTCTTTGTTACTCGAGTGTTAAGACTAGATATAATTGTTGGGAAACCTTTGAGATTGTGGAGCGAGCACTTTACGACAACATCTTCATTTTCTCCACGAGCGTGTGATTCAGCCAACATTAGGAGCGATGGATAGAGCCGTGCGTCTTAAGAGCAGTGGAGGATGAAGCTAACGCCGCAGACAGCGTAGGTGTGATCACTACAGTCAAAGAGACTCTAAAAATACCCCTTCCTCTCTTAATGAGAGCCTTTCTGCACATGTGGAGGGGGAAATATCCAGAATCCCACCTGGCATTGACGCAGGATTTTGATATTTGCTCTGTCATTATTCATGAAAAGACGATCATCTTTAAAGGCCGCCGAGGGAAGCCGGATGCGGTCATGAATGCCAGATATATATGGAGGAAAGCATGCATGCTCCTTACATACAATGAGTCAGTTTTAAGCTCATTATAAGTAAACGCTCCACTTCTAATGTGTTAGGATTATGTAAAGTGCGAGCGTTATAACGTGCTGACAGCTCTGTGTTGAATTCTGCTCCGACAGCTCTCGGTTACATAATAATGTTTGAGGACAGATCAGGATAATACAGACAACAGATGGATTTCCCTTAGTGTGTGGGGATCCGACTCTCAGCGCAACACACACACACACATACACACACACATATACACAGTGTTTTACGTTTCCTGCCAACACAGAGTGGTTTGGAGGTGACAGATTAAACCCTTAAAGAGGTGTTTGTGGGAGTATATTAAGCATAAACTGAAGACGGGTTCACACGCCTCAATAAACCCCAACCAGTGGAATATAGGCTGTGTTCAGACATTCTTAGCAACAAATCTTTTTTTGCATGTTTAAATTGCATCTAGATGGGGCTTTGAAACGTCTGGACAGCAAAGCAAGACATACTATACACTGACCTAAAGGATTATTAGGAGCACACACTAATACTGTGTTTGACCCTTTCTCCTTCAGAACTGCCTTAATTCTCCGTGGCATTGATCAACAAGCTGCTGAAAGCATTCTTTAGAAATGTCGGCCCATATTGATAGGAGAGCATCTTGCAGTTGATGGAGATTTGTGGGATGCACATCCAGGGCACGAAGCTCCCGTTCCACATCCCCAAGATGCTCTATTGGGTTGAGATCTGGGGACTGTGGCGGCCATTTTAGTACAGTCAACTCATTGTCATGTTCAAGAAACCAATTTGAAATGATTGGAGCTTTGTGACATGGTGCATTATCCTGCTGGAAGTAGCCATCAGAGGATGGGGACATGGTGGTCATAAAGGGATGGACATGGTCAGAAACAATGCTCAGGTAGGCCGTGGCATTTAAACGATGCCCAATTGGCACTAAGGGGCCTAAAGTGTGCCAAGAAAACATCCCCCACACCATTACACCACCACCACCAGCCTGCACAGTGGGAACAAGGCATGATGGATCCATGTTCTCATTCTGTTTACGCCAAATTCTGACTCTACCATCTGAATGTCTCAACAGAAATCGAGACTCATCAGACCAGGCAACATTTTTCAGTCTTCAACTGTCCAATTTTGGTGAGCTTGTGCAAATTGTCGCCTCTTTTTCCTATTTGTAGTGGAGATGAGTGGTACCCGGTGGGGTCTTCTGCTGGTGTAGCCCATCCGCCTCAAGGTTGTGTGTGTTGTGGCTTCACAAATGCTTTGCTGCAGACTGGATGCTCTTCCCTTTTCACACCATTCTTTGTAAACCCTAGAAATGGTTGTGTGTGTAAATCCCAGTAACTGAGCAGATTGTAAAATACTCAGACCGGCCCGTCTGGCACCAACAACCATGCCACGCTCAAAACGGCTTAAATCACCTTTCTTTCCCTTTCTGACATTCTGTCTTGCTCAAAAGTTCACACACCTTTTGCAGAATCTGTGAAAAGGTGAATAATTTGAAGTAAATTAAAGAGATCATACAAAATGCATGTTATTTTTGTATTTAATGTTCTGTTACATGTTTAAGTTATTTTACATAAAAGATGTTTACATATAGTCCACAAGACACAAGTGTATGAGCTCTTGACTCTTAATCTTGTGTGTCATTCCCCGATGATTCACGGCTGTGTGTGTGTGTGTGTGTGTGTGTGTGTGTGTGTGTGTGTGTGTGTGTGTGTGTGTGTGTGTGTGTGTGTGTGTGTTGTGATGGTTGTTCTTGAGTCTCTTGTTTGTCCTGATCAGTTAAACCTCCCAGCGTTCTTCAGAAAAATACTCAAATCCTTCAGTTTTTCAGCATATTCGGTATATTTGAGCCTCTCCAGCAGTAGGTGTGTGATCCTGAGATCTGAGGACGATTGAGGGACTCAAACATAACTATTAAAAAAGGCTCAAACATTCACAGACACTCCAGAAAGAAACACGACACATTAAGAGCCGGGGGTGAACACTTTTGCACAGGATGAAGAGGTCCACAAAATGTTCTAATTGTGTTTAAATCTATATATTTTTTCATGTAGTCCTGCCCTTCAGAAGCAACAGAGGATGCTTACATGTTTCCCGGAAGACAAATTAAGTTCAATTTACTCATCTCCAAATTCAAAAAGGTTTCACCCCCGTTTGAACAGGGTCGTTTTTATAATTGCAGCTGTTTTTGTCTTGTGATCTCTATATGTAAACATGTTTTATGTCAAATATCTTTTTCAGGACAGCACTAAATTAAACATAACATGCATTTTGGCTGATCCTCTTATGTTGTAGTTCACTTTTCACAGATTCTACAAGAGGTGTGTGAACTTTCGAGCAAGACTGTATATATTTTGCCAGCAGTATATAAAACATATAAATCATAGTTAATGCTGTTAGATGCTCCATGAGTACCCAAATTAATATTGTAACAGCCTGAAGATATGATGATCTGTGGAGTGCGATGAGATGCGAGAGTATCGGATCCTTCACTCCCGGTATATTAGATTACGGAAAAGTCAACACATGCCCTTTCATAGTGCTTTATAAACAAATTGGTTTGCATCAAAATCCTCTACATTAAGGAATCAAAAACAGGACATTTAGAACACACACACACACAATTTGATAAATTGACCCATATAAAGGCACAATATGTAATTTTCACCACTAGAGGTCGCTTATACAAAACAAAGGCGTGGCTTGATGACGCCTAGATTTCGCGAGATCATGGGAGTTGTGCAGAAAAATCATATTCATGCTGATATTGCTTAATTATATTCTGTAACACGTTAGTATGGGGAACACATATTCACTATTAACTCTGACTTCTGCCTCAATAAACTCCTAATTTACTGCTTATTAATAGTTAGTAAGGTAGTTTTAGTAGCGTTTAAGTTTAGGTATTGGGTCGGATTAAGGGATGTAGAATAAGCTCATGCAGAATAAGGCATTAATATGAGCTTTAGAAGTGCATGATCATAGCAACTAGTTAATAGTTAATAACTGAACCTTAAAGTAAAGTGTTACCAAAATTAGTAAATCCAATGTACATTTTTTCCTAAAATCTTACATATTTTATTGTAAAATCCCCATTCTTCTCTCTCTCTCTCTCTCTCTCTCTCTCTCTCTCTCTGTCTCTCTCTCTCTCTCTCTCTCTCTCTCTCTCTCTCTCTCTCTCTCTCTCTCTCTCTCTCTCTCTCTCTCTCTCTCTCTCTCTCTCTTCTCTGTGCTGTTTGAGGTATTTGTGCTGAATGGATGAAGCTCATCACACACACATGTGTGTGTGTGTCTCATGTTCAGACATCGGGACATCGCTCCTCAAAAACAGCCACGGAGGACCATCTGTTTCCAATCCGAGAAGGCCAGTCATATTTTCCATATTCATTACAAAACAGTGGGAGACACTTCACATTTGACAACTGCAGTCATTTAACAACAGTTAACATAGCAGGAAGAAGATTAACTTAAAACTGATTAAATATACGTACGCTTGACAGCTAAACCTCAGAGTTACACGACAAGTATATCTCTCTTAGAAGAAACTGTTACACCGCAAAAAATGCTCTTCTTCCTCAGTCATTTTGTCTTGTTTTCAGTCTAAATATCTAACAATTCTTAAATCAAGATGCATTTACTAGATCAGTTAAACGACATAAGATATTTATTCTTGTTTTGTTGAAAATAAAATCTAAATGAAGTGAGTTTTTGCTTAAAACAGGCAAAATGATCTGCCAATGGGGTGAGAAAAATAATCTTATTTCTGATTGAAATCTTGTTTCTTGTTTCCGTCCCAAACAGAAATAAGATTATTTTTCTCACCCCATTGGCAGATCATTTTGTGGTTTGTGTGAGAAAACGAACAGTATTTATATTGTTTTTACCTCTTATACACCACTACGTCCGACTGATCCGAGGGCGCGCGTGTGTTTCCTGTGGTGTACAAGAGGTAAAAACGATATAAATACTGTTGGTTTTCTCACACACACCGCTGGTTTGGTGTCTTAGCCCATCAGTGTGTACTTACGATGGGGGATTGTTTTATTTGGACTTCTCTGTGTCTGCTCTTTGAGGTGGTGACCATAGACCTGCATTATGTGAGGCACAGACAACAACGGTTTGACCTAAAATGATCAAAATTGAAACGACTGGGGGAACAAATACTCCTACATCTCGGATGCCCATGAGGGAAGCTAAAATATATCAAAACTTAATTTCAAAGTGAACTATCCCTTTAAGTTACTACAACAGTTTAAGAAACAGTCATTTAATTACAACTACAAAATGTTTTAGAGTAATGTAATATATGAATGAATGAACGTTTGTGCCAAAAGGGTTGTTTCTTGTCATTATTGAACCGTTTTATCAGTTGAGTACAGAACCCAATGGTCTATATCGAACCCCAATGAAGCCTTTTCTCTAAGAGTGTGCCAGGTTTATTTGCAGTGTGCTGGTTACACGAGGTGAACCAGAACAACACGGTTATCTGCAGGCATGTGTTCAGAGTTAGCCGTGGGGCTTTACGGCGGTGTAATCTACCCTCCTGATTGACAACAGGTGCCGGAGATTACACCGGACGCCACAAATGAGAAGCCAGAGCTGCATCTGAAACTCAACACTTGTGTACGACATTTGGTTTGAAACTTCAGTTCCAATCGCATACTATCCATACTAAATAGGATCCACCATTTTCCTGTGCCGCGTCCCAATTCGAACGGTGATGGGATGCACGTGACCAAGAGACTAACCCTGCGTCCCAATTCGCATACTATCCATCCTAAATAGTATTCGAAAATAGAATTAGTATGTCCCAAATCGTAGTATGTTGAAAAGAGTATTCCAAAGATTCCCGGATGGTTTACTATTTCCGGTCCGAATTCACAGTATGGATCGATGGGCACTCTAACGGCTGATATTGCCCACAACCCATTGCGAGTTGGCCGAGGATTCGATTAGAACTACAAACGCGGATAAAAAGCGTTAAAAAACTACAAACATGACGGATGTGCGAGTTCGACGGTTAAGTAGAGAAGTTTGGATAAAGGGGTTTGAGTGATCGACTATCAGTATTTAACCTGACAAAAATATATTTATTCAGTGTTGTCACATTATATTTCACCTGCAGCAGCATTGAGGACTTTTGAAATGACACGTTTGGCCATTAACTTTTAAATGCATCATTATATTTAAACTGTAAATACATGAGGAGAGTCTCTGCATTAAAGACCCACACATAGCAGATCAACGAGCGGCTACATTTCTCTCCGATACGGTAGGAGATTAAACTGAATGTGGAGGATTTGAACTGTGACGAATCTGACGATGATTGACAGGGCAGATAAACGGTGACGGGATGCTCGTAACTAAGCGACAGAGTCCGTTAAAGATGGCGAAGTAGTATCTCCCGAAGCTTGCATACTTTTCTACTACACACTCAAAAGTATATACTTTTTCTTCACAAAAAGAGTACATACTTTTAGGACGTAGTATAAGTAGGCGAATTGGGACGCAGCGTAAGTAGTCCCATACTCTTCTGCTACACACTCAAAGGCATGTAGTTCACATAAAGAGTACACACTTTTAGGATGTAGTATAAGTAGGCGAATCGGGACGCAGGGTATGTTCAATATTGTTGAGTGTTAGAATGTTTCGGATAGATGCTTAGCAACCGACAGCCAATCGTGAGCCTCGTAGCTAATCATGTGCTTTGGACAGTCATGGAAACACTGCGCATTTCATAGAAAAAGTAGTTTCAGTGTTAGAGGGAAACAATGGCAAATTGTGACAGAAAACGACGCATTAAGACCCGGGGGTGAAAACCTTTGCATAGGTTGAAGATGTCCAAATTTTTCTCATTTCGTTTAAATATATATATATATATATATATTTTCATTTAGTCCTGCCATTCAGAAGCAACAGAATATACTTAAATATGTCCTGGAAGACAAATTAAGTTCAATTTACCTTGATCTTCAAATCCCAAAAGTTTTCACCCCTTCGTCATGTTTCCTTCTGGAGCGTCAGTGAAGGTTTCAACCTTTTACAATAATAGTTATGTATAATTATAACTATGAAAATATCTTATTCAGGACAGCACTACATTATTCACAGTTTCTGCAAGGGGTGTGTAAACTTTTGAGCGAGACTGTATACTTAGATATGACGGTAAATTAACATTTAATCATTTAGTGACATTAAATGCAGTTGACATCCCATAATGCCTGTAACATTGTCATTGTATTTTCTTTAGCTGTATAGTTCTGGCAATCACAGCTGTCAAATGTTTGCCAAAAATGTAACAAAACAGTGTACTGTTATAAATTATACAGCAATAAAAAAGGCCCACCAAAACATATTTAAATATGATCGAGCATTATCGAGTGTTATGATACGAAGGATGAATGAGGCTTGGTTAGTTTAAAAATAGTTTCTTTTTGAAGAATATTTTGTGGATTGTGCAGTATAAATGACCAAAACGGATTCAATGCATAACGGAGCAAACTCATCTGAGCTGTCAAACTGAAGGATATATTATATTTCCAATCCATCTCGATGCGTAATGTTTGATTATTTTTGGATTTAACCCTTGCTATGCCACTGAATGTCTGACTACACGTGTTGCAGATGATAATATTTCAGTTCATCTGTTATTGCTTCAGTCGCACGGCTTATTAAGTCACACAGGCGCTGTTATGATTTAATTATGCGTGTGTGATAATCAGTGAGCACAGATCTGATCTTCATTATCCACTTATTCATTTGTATACTCCACACACAAGTCCAAATCACAGTCACTGTAGGTCTGTCAAACCTAGAGGAAGTTTTGAATGGCCATTGATCTCAATCTGAACACGTTCAGAATCTGTTGCTCATGGAAACACAAAGCACATGAGCCGAAATGAAGGCGCCAAAATCCCCTTCATACTGGACTCACAGGAACATGACAGCTCGGCAATCGCTCTGCTGTCCAATCAGAACACCAGTTGCATAAACCACTTAGACTAGTCTTACAAGTAAGTCATCACATTTTTTTCTTAAAGACTGGTCCTAACTTTTTAAAATGAGTTAAAATGGTAGATCAGTTCAGTTTGAATTAGGAAAGTAAGACTGATTACATTTTGACTAATTGCTAGTTGGGCAAATTCGTGCTTTAGACAGTCTTAACATAGTGGCTAAGTTTATACAACTAGCCACAGATTGATCCGTTTTATAAAATAATGATCTCCATCTCCGCTTGTTGACGACAGGCAAAGCTTAAAGGGATAGTTGAGCCATAAATGAGCCTGATGTTGACCTGCTGACCCCCAGATGTAGGTGTGTGTGTTTCTTCAGGAGAACACAAATGAAGATTTTTAACTCAGCCGTTGCTCGTATAATGCGTGTCAATGGGGTGTATTTCTATGAGAGTAAAAAACACACACACACACACACACGAGTCCATATTAAACCCTGCTGCTCGTGGAGACACACTGATGTCTTAAGACACGAAACGATCACTTTCTGCCAGAAACACAACAGTATTTGTGTTATTTTACCTCATATCAGACGAATCTCATCTAGTGTTCCCAAAGCCGTTACTTCTGCTGAGTAAGGTCAAAATACCGGCGCGATCATAGATATATTTACACAGATTCCTCATCCGACCGATCCGCACAGGCACTAATGATTCCATCTGCGTACCCTCAGGTGTAAAGTTGTAGCCCAGGAATCGTTCAAATAGTCGGTGTAATGGAGACTTCTCAGCCCTGAGGAACAGTTTTGCAGTTTCTCCCTCACATGCTAATAATGTTTTGACCGGTTTGGAGAAAACCGATATTACCAGTGTAGACCAGAATGAAGTGAAGTTATGTAAAACCTTGTCCATAAACTCCTGGAATACAGAGCTAGCCCATAAGGCATGACCCAATACTCATAGTGGCCACCCAGTAGAGCATTACAATAATCTATCCATCCATCCATCCATCCATCCATCCATCCATCCATCCATCCATCCATCCATCCATCCATCCACTCATCTATCCATCCATCCATCCATCCATCCATCCATCCATCCATCCATCCATCCACTCATCCATCCATCCATCCATCCATCCATCCATCCATCCATCCATCCATCCATCCATCCATCCATCCACTCATCTATCCATCCATCCACCCAACCAACCACTCATCTATCCATCCATCCATCCATCCATCCATCCACTCATCTATCCATCCATCCACCCAACCAACCACTCATCCATCCATCCATCCATCCATCCATCTATCCATCCATCCACTCATCTATCCATCCATCCACCCAACCAACCACTCATCCATCCATCCATCCATCCATCCATCCATCCATCCATCCATCCATCCATCCATCCATCCATCTATCTATCTATCATGGACCAGCTGGAGTTTGTTTATTAAGCGAGCAGGGCAACCACCCAGTAGAGCATTACAGTAATCTAGCCTTGAGCTCATGAACGCATGTACTAACTGTTCAGCATTTGGCATTGAGAGCATGTGCTGTAATTTAGATATATTTTTAAGATGGAAGAATGTGGTTTAACGAGTACAAGAGTATTTTATGATCTATAGTGTCAAATGCAGCAATAGTTTCAAACCCAATTCCTCACATCGCCAACACTTAATTAAAAATGAACAAACAGCAGGTATTAGCAAATATGAATCTGGGTGATGTGTGTTAATCTAGATGAATGAGTTTAAAGGACGGGACACACACATAACGAATATCAAGCTTCCTTCCAACATCAGAGACATGTTTAGACTTGCCCAGTCGGTGTAATAACAGATGAATCCCTGGAGAATATCATTACTATCATTATCTCCAACATCTCCAGAGCTCAGCACAAAACCAGCCGTCGGTGAGTGTAGGCAGAACCGTATGAAGCAAGCAGTGGCTAGCAGGTTCTCGCAATGTTACACTCAATGCCATTTTGCACCAAAAAAAAGAAATCTTCCTCTCTTCGATATGAGCCCATGTTTAAGTGACTCCAGCTGCCACGATTTGTTTGCAGCTTTTCTCTTTTGCCAGTTGCAGAAGTTAGCTGAACCCGGTTTAGATTGAGTTTAGCGAGCTCACAATGCGTGTTCTCTCAGGGTTTTATTGAAGTGTGTTATCTATTCTACCAGTTCCGGGTTTTTAAAGGTCATTTAACGCATTACAAGAGTCACATGATGTGTGTCTTAAGCAAACATTAAAAAGACAGTGGTGTAGTTTGGATCATCGAGTTTATTTGCAAATGAGTTGCAGTGAAGTTTAGCAGTCCACCCACCAGTGCTGCACGTCCAAACCCTTCCTTATTTACACGTCTTTACATTTCATTTCATTCCCCAAACATGTTCATTATAAGCTCCCGTGACAAGAAAGGAAAACAATTCTACATGATAAATGAGCTTTGAAGGAGAAATCATAATAACCAGCATTTCAACACTATACAACGGTTTAGATTTAAACACACACACCCAACACTTCATTTTTAAATAGTCAAAGTATTAAATTTGAATGAATGTGAAGTATTTAATGCGGCATGCCTCAGCGACAGAAACTAAAGTAATACGCATGTCTGTATATTAAAGGAAAAGGACACTGTTTTACTTCTTATACTGTGCACATGAAGGTATTCATAAGTTACATTCTATTACAAAATACCAAATATGGCTCTCGCAACGTTTATTTGTGCCTTGAGTGTCGCTTCACTCTCCGTTCTCCATCATTACATCCGCCGTATCGAAAACAAAAAACATACATTGGCCTTGATACTTCACTCATAAAATCCATAACTAGATGAAGAAGAGAAGGACTGCGCATTAATATGACAAATGAAAGTCATATGATGTTCAAATATCATGATCAGCACACTGGAAAACCAGAGGATCAGTGTGTGTTTATCTGATATATTCAGCCTCATTCTGCCAACTGGAGAGGACTTCTACGGAAGCCTGTTTGCGCCACTAAATTTAAAAAATAAAAGAGTAATTGCGACTTTTTATCCAGGAATTCTGACTTTTTTTCTTAGTCAGAGTTTTACATTTATAACTCGAAAATGTGAGAAATAAAGTCAGAATTGTGACTATATAACTCGCAATTTTGAGAAATAAAGTCAGAATTGTGACTATATAACTCGCAATTTTGAGAAATAAAGTCAGAATTGTGACTATATAACTCGCAATTTTAAAAAAAGTCAGAATTGTGACTATATAACTCGCAATTTTGAGAAATAAAGTTAGAATTGTGACTATATAACTCACAATTTTGAGAAAAAAAGTCAGAATTGTGACTATATAACACAATTGTGACTATATAACTCGCAATTGTGACTATATAACTCACAATTGTGACTATATAACTCGCAATTTTGAGAAATAAAGTCAGAATTGTGACTATATAACTCGCAATTTTGAGAAATAAAGTCAGAATTGTGACTATATAACTCGCAATTTTGAGAAATAAAGTTAGAATTGTGACTATATAACTCGCAATTTTGAGAAAAAAAGTCAGAATTGTGACTATATAACTCGCAATTTTGAGAAATAAAGTTAGAATTGTGACTATATAACTCACAATTTTGAGAAAAAAAGTCAGAATTGTGACTATATAACTCGCAATTGTGACTATATAACTCGCAATTTTGAGAAATAGTCAGAATTGTGACTATATAACTCGCAATTTTGAGAAATAAAGTCAGAATTGTGACTATATAACTCACAATTTTGAGAAAAAAAGTCAGAATTGTGACTATATAACTCGCAATTGTGACTATATAACTCGCAATTTTGAGAAATAGTCAGAATTGTGACTATATAACTCGCAATTTTAAAAAAAGTCAGAATTGTGACTATATAACTCGCAATTTTGAGAAATAAAGTTAGAATTGTGACTATATAACTCACAATTTTGAGAAAAAAGTCAGAATTGTGACTATATAACACAATTGTGACTATATAACTCGCAATTGTGACTATATAACTCGCAATTGTGACTATATAACTCGCAATTGTGACTATATAACTCGCAATTTTGAGAAATAAAGTTAGAATTGTGACTATATAACTCGCAATTTTGAGAAAAAAAGTCAGAATTGTGACTATATAACTCGCAATTTTGAGAAATAAAGTTAGAATTGTGACTATATAACTCACAATTTTGAGAAAAAAAGTCAGAATTGTGACTATATAACTCGCAATTGTGACTATATAACTCGCAATTTTGAGAAATAGTCAGAATTGTGACTATATAACTCGCAATTTTGAGAAATAAAGTCAGAATTGTGACTATATAACTCACAATTTTGAGAAAAAAAGTCAGAATTGTGACTATATAACTCGCAATTGTGACTATATAACTCGCAATTTTGAGAAATAGTCAGAATTGTGACTATATAACTCGCAATTGTGACTATATAACTCGCAATTTTGAGAAATAGTCAGAATTGTGACTATATAACTCGCAATTTTGAGAAAAAAAGTCAGAATTGTGACTATATAACTCGCAATTTCGAGGAAAAAGTCAGAATTGTGAGATAAAGTCTTTGCTTTGCTCAATTACGCTTTGTATTTTTTTATTTAGTGGTATGAACGGGCTTCCGTTGATTTCTAACCTCACACTTGCGCTCGTGAGTTAATTTAATTATAATCAGTTATTCGACAGAGACTGACTCAAATGGAAGCAAATGCATAATTGCAAAGGATGCAGATCTCGCTTTGCAAACGCTTAATGATCTTCATCTAGAGAGCTCAGACAGCAACAGTCGGATCCAGAACATGAGGATTCAACACCGTCTGGAAACACCAGTGTCCGTTTGAGAGAAACAGAAGCTGTGCGGCATTCGTTTAGCACCTGAATTCAGAATAACCCTTCAGCGAAATATACATTCTCTACCACACCTACACTACATGAAACCGTCATGTGTCTTAAAGGGTTAGTTCACCCAAAAATGAAACTGATGTCATTAACTCCTCGCCCTAATGTCGCTCCACACCCGTAAGACCTCCGTTCATCTTCACACACAGTTTAAGATATTTTATATTTAGTCCGAGAGCGTATGCAAGTGTATGCACACTATACTGTCCATGTCCAGAAAGGGAATAAAAACATCATCACAGTAGTCCATATGAGACATCAGTGGGTTAATTAGAATCGAACGGTTATGAATCAGTGGATTGATTCATGAATCGGATCAATGAATCATGAATCGATTCGCTGATTCATAACCGTTTGAATCTTTATTTGAGGATTGAACACAAACGCGGAAGAGAAGCCAATGCTGAATAAAGTCGTAGTTTTTGTTATTTTTGGACCCAAATGTATTTTGGATGCTTCAAGAGACTCTAATTAACCCACGGATGTCTCATATGGACTACTGTGATGATGTTTTTATTCCCTTTCTGGACATGGACAGTATAGTGTGCATACACTTGCATACGCTCTCGGACTAAATATAAAATATCTTAAACTGTGTGTGAAGATGAACGGAGGTCTTACGGGTGTGGAGCGACATTAGGGAGAGGAGTTAATGACAGACATTTCATTATGGCGTGAACTAACCCTTTAATAAGGGCATACATATACACGTGTCAGTCTAAATTAATTATGAATGTCATTATATGTCCTCAATCTGACACAATCTATAGCGTATGAACCGTCAGGCCGAGCCCTTGGACTGAAGCAGTAATGATCAGCGCGGGTCAGAGTTCGTTGCAGGCCGAGTTCTCCGAGGTTTTAAACATCAGGATGGAGTTGTATATTTTCAGGGCCGGTCCTAGTTTAATGCTGAGGATCTTCACCAGGTCCACCTGGGTCAGTAACAGGAAGGCCTCGCCGTCAATTTGCTGAAACCAAACACAGCTGTCAAATCTTTTATAATGTCAAGGTTAACCTCTACAACACCGTTATAAACAACTGGCTGCTGAAAGATCTCACTTCTGTTTACAAACGGAGACATTTGAGACATCAGGCATAACATTATGACCGGAAAATAACACTGATGATCTCTTCATCACGGCTCCTGGCCAAGGCTCATTGATGCACTAGTCCATAATTATTCTCATGTTATAACTGATTAATGGACATAATCATTATTATTTGTCTAAATAAATTGAAATGAAAGCAGTGAAAACTAAATCAGTCACTTTAAGAGCTATAAGTGAATGCACACATTGCAATCATTAGTGTTTTTAAAAGACGAATTTTAAGAGGCACGGCAGATATTATCATCTAAAAGTAATATGAATGAAATGAGGACGCACAATTAAATATTGCATATCTAAACTATTATAAACTAAATTAAACATTATAAACAAGTGAAAATTCTTCTTTCATAGCTAATTTAGCTTTTGTTTATGGTGAAAAGTTGTAAAAAGCCAAATAATTATTATATTGACCTACATCATTTTGCTTTGGTCTAAACCATATTCTTTTACTTTGTATAATTGTATCTGTCTTTGAAAAATAAGTATTTTTTCTTTAATATTAAATAGACATTTAAGGTTTGAACCAAAACAAAAATATTTTGTTCGTCCAATGTATTTTTTTAACTGTACATTTCATTTTACAAAACAATGATATATATATATATATATATATATATATATATATATATATATATATATATATATATATATATATATATATATATATATACACACACACACACACACACACACACATTTTTTTTTATTCTTTTTTGTAAATTAAAAAATCTGTATTAATTTAAAACATGATCCTGATCAATCGCTCCCGTTGTGTGCACGGACTGGACTGACTGCAGGATATTCAGAGTGATTTTATCCAACAGTTCAATAACCAACAAGTGTTTAATGTTAAGTAACTTCCATTTTAGATGCGATATCACCGAATGAGCCATCATGCGCTCTCACTCCTGCAAAAACACTCAAAATAAACTCTTTCATAATATAGGAAGATAAACTCATCTTCACCAGTTGTCTGTTGGACATAGTAACAGAGTACATAATTAGAAAACAAAAGGAAGAGAAGAAGAGGAGCGAGGGATGTGAAATAAGAGGAGGACGAGCAGACAGACGGAGGGAGGGAGGGAGAGCAGGATTATTTACAGCACCAGCCCTCCGGCCTGTTGAGCAGTGTTGTTAGTGATAAACAGCCATGATGCTGTGACGTGGGATGACTTGACATGCCTATAAATGGCTTCAGTGAGATCTTCTCTCATATCCCATCATGCACCTTGCACTCTCTTCCAGGAGATTCTGTTCCGAAAAATGCCCCAGATACTCCGGCTGCCAAACCTCACGAAGGAGGACTAGTTTAGCTCTTCTCGTGATTACAGGGAATCATTTACCTCGTCTCTGAAGGTGCGCACTTGTTCTCTGCAGCCTGGAAGTCCTTGGATAAACTCAATCACCTACAGAATAACAATGAGGATCAGAGGAGGGTTCAGCTGACCTCAAATCAAACTCGCATTTCACACCGCTGGAGACCTGCGTACCTCATCCACGCTCCACGCTGCCACTTTACTGGCCGTGATGCCCGCCACTGTGGGAAGAAGCTTACTGTGCTGATCCCAACAATGAGGCATGCTGGGAGACGGGCTGGAACATGGCATGAACACAGACTGGTGCAAAGCCTGCTGCAGAGTCAACTCTGAGAGAGAGAGAGAGAGAGAGAGGGGGGGAGAGAGAGACAGAGAGAGAGAGGGGGGGGAGAGAGACAGAGAGAGAGAGAGAGAGAGAGAGAGAGAGAGAGAGAGAGAGAGAATTAATAAAGAGCCCATATTATATCGTTTATGTGCTTTTAAATGTTGATTATTTCCTCATATTCTCCATTGTTGCGGCTCCTCTCATCCCAGTCTGTCAGTAACTCTGTTAGTTCCTGTCTCTATGAAGCCCCTCCTCCTAAACAGCACAGTGCGCTCTGATTGGTCGGCTGGAGCAGTGTGTTGTGATTGGTGTTTGGGAAATGTCCCGCCCCTTACCATAACATCAGTTTCAACACACGACTAACTAACTCACCCAGGCCCCGCCCCTTTATTATGCGCATTAATTATGTTAATGAGGAAAATTGTGACGTGTTTGTTTACAGCAGCACCCTGAAAAAGGAACTAGACATTAATATATTTTCATGAGGGCAAAAGGACATACAGCTCTACTACTGTTACATTATTACAGCTTTGTCTCAAACAGGGGGAAATGTTCACAATTAAATGTCAACATCCATTAATATTACTATCTGATCAAGCATGTTAAATGAATAGCACTGATGATCTATGGAGACAGTGGAGAACCGGCCACAGGGTCATGGGCGGCCAAGGCTCATTGATGACCGTGGGGAGCGAAGGCTGGCCCGTGGGGTCCGATCAAACAGACGAGCTACTGGAGCTCAAACTGCTCCAGAAGTTAATGCTGGTTCTGATAGAAAGCTGTCAGAATACACAGAGCAGCTCAGTTTGTTGTGTGTGTGTGGCTTACCTGAGGAACACATGGCCCCAGGATGCACTATGGGAAGAAGGCGAGCCGGCGGAGGCAGTGTGATGCTTTGGCCAATGTTCTGCTGGGAAACCTTGGGTCCTCCATCCATGTGGATGTTACTTTGACACGCTCCACCTACCTAAGCATTGCTGAGACCATGTTCAGCCTTTCATG
Organism: Pseudorasbora parva; assembly: GCF_024679245.1. Classification (NCBI taxonomy): domain Eukaryota; kingdom Metazoa; phylum Chordata; class Actinopteri; order Cypriniformes; family Gobionidae; genus Pseudorasbora; species Pseudorasbora parva. Next base: position 1,825,124 of record NC_090186.1, read on the forward strand.
GAAACGGTATTCTGGTGGCTGTGGCTCTTCCAGCAGGATAATGCTCCTGACACAAAGCACAAATGCTTCAGGAATGGTTTGAGGAGCACAACGACCAGTTTGAGGCGTCGACTCGGCCTCCAGATTCCCCAAATCTCAATGAGCGGAACAAACAAGTCCGATCCATCCCACCTCGCAACTTAAAGGACTTAAAGGATCTGCATCTAACATCTTGGTGCCAGATACCACAGCACACCTTCAGGGGTCGAGAGGAGTCCACGCCTCGACGGGTCAGGGGTATTTACACTCCTTGTTCTGTGGTCGGTTCTCATCGGTCTCTCCCGTTGCATTGATCTTCTGAGTTAAATTAGAAGTATTCTTGTTTGAATCCTGCGGTATGCATCTGAATAATCCCACGCTATACGTGACAGTCGAGCAATTCATTATTTTTCTGCTTGATTATTGATAACGTCATAGACAGTCTAATCGGCTGCGGTTACGCTGTTAGAGCAAATTGTGTGCTTTGAAATTCCAAGTAAAAGTAAATCACTACCTTGTTCATAAATGGCAAAATGCCTTCCTTCATTTGAGCACTTCACCTTGTGAAGCCTTATGAATAAAGTAGCCTTCCTGCAGTGCAAAAAGCCATTTAAATCCGTCAGCTTCTCACAGTATGCAGTCCACCTTAGAGCAGCATGCCCAGCCGTATGAGCCGTGCTGAAGGCCGTCCACCCCTCCCTCCTCCAGCGCTGACCGCACACGGCTAACTCACTCCGACAGAGCCCGTCTTTGAAGAGGGAATGAAAGGAACAGGGCTGTGTTTCCTAAAAGCATCAAGTCCAAGTTCATTGTGGAGGCCACTGCCACAAATGTTCTCTCAGACACTGCAGCGTTTTAACAAAGACTCAAGATAATGATAATACGGGAAAATAATATATCTGGCGAGTATGCACTTATATTGAAAACAAAGTAAGTTGTGATCTGTAAATTAGCCAAGGGGTGCTAAAGCAGTCTCTCAGAGATATAACACAAGTCTTAAATATCTAGTTCAGTCATGAGACTCAAGAGGGCGCAGGACGATGAGTCTGTCATGCAATCTGAAAGCTATCCCACCATTACCACAAGACTCAAGCTGATTGGCTACTGCTGATTCTGCAGCCAATGAGATGCTTGCTCCACATTTAAATGGTCTGGTTCAGTTCCTCTGAGCCGCTCCACCTCCCCAGCTCCACCTGCCTCGATCTGACAGAGGATTCATGTATGTCTGATCATGCAGCTGATCTTACATGCTCAGAAGCACAGCAGATTTAGTCTGCCACGAACACATGCATCAGGCTTGACATGATCCTTCTGCTCACCGGCCACTGTGGCTGGAGTGGTTTTCCGAAGTCACTAGCCATTCAGCATTTTCACTGGCCACTATTTTGACATCAAAACCATGGGGAAAATCGCCATTTAGATATTTTTAATATCTCATAATTTGGCAGCCGGTTTATTAGGCTACTGTCACTTTAAGAGCTGACGCACGGATCCATTACACTGTTACACACGCGTTTACTTTCTCAACCGTTTACAGTCACTTACAACAGAACTGACTGTGATTACATGAATACTCACCATGATCAGCATTTTGTCATTATATTGCATGTAACCATCATCCTTCTCTCTGGATTTATTTTACTTTTAAATTGTCATTTACATGACATTCACTCAGAAAGAAAAAAGAAGTAAAGTAGCGGATCCGCCATAACAAGTTTGGATCAAAGACAACTGTGTGTAGTGCCACCCTGTGGACTCTTCTGTCTCAACATGCAACTCACATGTGCTGTTGAACACGCGTGATTGTCCCCCCAGAAGAGTTCAGCGAAAACTCCTCCCTGCAGTCGATTCTTAAGGTTTTATTGGTCATGTAAATCACACCAATGATTGCTTACGCCACACGCTGATCCTTAAACCTACCCATCACTAACCCCTAACCAATGAAATTAGAGACGTTCTGTCAAATGCTTCGTTTCTGAATGAATCAGCCATTTGAATGAATCTGTAGAATAAATGATCCAATGACTCACTCATTAACAGAGTCAAATGCTTCGTTCCTGAATGAATCAGTCGTTTGAATTACATTTACATTTACATTTACATTTATGCATTTGGCAGACGCTTTTATCCAAAGCGACTTACATTGTATTCAAGGTACACATTTTACATTTTTGTCAAGTCTTGCTTTCCCTGGGAATCGAACCCATGACCTTGGCGTTGCTAGCGCCATGCTCTACTCATTGAGCTACAGGAAAGAATTGTATGAATTATTATTCTGAATTATTCTGTAGAATAAAAGATTCAATGACTCCCTCATTAACACAGTCAAATGCTTCGTTCCTGAATGAATCAGACGTTTGAATGAATTTGTTGAATTAATGATTCAATGACTCACTTATTAACACAGTCAAATGCTTCGTTCCTGAATGAATCAGCCGTTTGATTGAATCGGTTATATGAATGATTCAATGACTCACTCATTAAGACAGTCCAATGCTTTGTTTCTGAATGAATCAGCCTGTTTAATTATTCAGTAGAATAAAAGATTCAATGACTCACTCATTAACACAGTCAAATGCTTTGTTCCTGAACGAATCAGCCGTTTGAATGAATCTGTCGAATGAATGATTCAATGACTCACTCATTAACATTCTCAAATTCTTTGTTTCTGAATGAATCAGCTATTTAAATGAATCGGTTGAATAAATGATTCAATGACTCACTCATTAACACAGTCAAATGCTTTGTTACTGAATGAATCAGCCGTTTGAATGAATCTGCCGAATGAACGATTCAATGACTCACTCATTAACACTCTCAAATTCTTTGTTTCTGAATGAATCAGCCATTTGAATGAATCGTTTGAATGAATGATTCAATGACTCACTCATTAACACAGTCAAATGCTTCATTCCTGAATAAATCAGCCGTTTGAATGAATCTGTTGAATGAATGATTCAATGACTCACTCATTAACAAATGCTTCGTTCCTGAATGAATCAGCCGTTTGAATGAATCTGTTGAATTAATGATTCAATGACTCACTCATTAACAAATGCTTCGTTCCTGAATGAATCAGCCGTTTAAATGAATCTGTTGAATGAATGATTCAATGACTCACTCATTAACACAGTCAAATGCTTCATTCCTGAATAAATCAGCCGTTTGAATGAATCTGTTGAATGAATGATTCAATGACTCACTCATTAACAAATGCTTCGTTCCTGAATGAATCAGCCGTTTGAATGAATCTGTTGAATGAATGATTCAATGACTCACTCATTAACAAATGCTTCGTTCCTGAATGAATCAGCCGTTTGAATGAATCTGTTGAATGAATGATTCAATGACTCACTCATTAACACTCTCAAATGCTTCGTTCCTGAATGAATCAGCCATTTGAATGAATCTGTTGAATGAATGATTCAATGACTCACTCATTAACAAATGCTTCGTTCCTGAATGAATCAGCCGTTTGAATGAATCTGTTGAATGAATGATTCAATGACTCACTCATTAACACAGTCAAATGCTTCATTCCTGAATAAATCAGCCGTTTGAATGAATCTGTTAAATGAATGATTCAATGACTCACTCATTAACACTCTCAAATGCTTCGTTCCTGAAATGAATCAGCGGTTTGAATGAATCTGTTGAATGAATGATTCAATGACTCACTCATTAACACTCTCAAATGCTTCGTTCCTGAATGAATCAGCCATTTGAATGAACTCATGTCAATGACACCAATGATTGCTTACACCAAACACTGATCCCTAAACCTACCCATCCCTCTAGCCCTAACCAATGAGTGACGTTCTGCTCTGAACCAAACCAAAGGATCAAAAAACAAAAGTGTAAAAGTAAGGTGAACATCTCTGTCCATTTTGCCGTTTTTTCCTGTGCGTCGTTACCTAGCAACAGCTGCCGCTTTAATAATACAAATGTATCGTGGGTCTGGCACAAAACACAGCGCGAACACAATCCAGCGGAGCCGATGAAGGAGGCGCAATCGAACTCCGCTCCTTTATATTCAGCCCTTCACCCCTTCTGAAGAGCGCATGCCTGTTCTTCAGTGAGTTAGACACTGAGGTGAGCGAGAGCGGTCAATACTGGATTATAATCACTGCACAGTTACGAGGCCACGCCGCCTCAGACATTCATCAGCGGAGCACATAGCCAGTGGGAACCGTCGGTTATATAAACACACATTATAAATGTGTCTGATAATGGCCATATCCATGTCATTAGCTGCCTCCAGGGGATTCATCAACACATGCGTCAGAACACATCTCCATATCTAAGTGGCAATAGAGTGTGTTTGCTCTTACAGTCGATTAAACCTGGAGCAAATGCTCAAATCATCCTCTAATGTATTACAGAAATGATCGAGATTTCTTTTTTTTTTACCAGCCAGAGTGAAGTTTTCCAGGGTGTTGCCTTTGGCAAGCTGTTTCGAACTCCAACAAACTCTACAAGAACTTAGTTTTGGCCTGATTTTGTTCGTTCTTTGACTTCACTTGAAGTATACCGAAAATCTTCATCTCACTTCGCTACAAGAGACATCTAAAGATGCCATCCGTTAATTCTTTAAGTCTTTATACAACCAAAACCCAGCAGCATTCCTCATGTTTCAGGATGAGACGCTCATGTTGTATCCCTCAAGTCACTTGCAAATGGTGAATTAATTTAGCAATGGCTAAATTAATAAATGCTAAACATTTAGCTAGATAACTGTAAGAAGAGTCCTGGCCTGAGATCTGGTTCCGTAGAATAAGCGCACACTTAGACTCAAAGAGCTGTGATGGAGAAGATGAGAGTCCACACTCGTTATATCGGCTCCATTTGCGGTGTGAGTTTAGGATGTTGTGAAGTGCTTTGACACTGCTAAGCTGCACTAAACTTCTTCATTAACAGGAAGACTCATTATTTGTTCTCACATTACAATTATATGTGGCTTGAGCCGTGGTTAGATTATCTCGAAACGCCCTCGATGCTTCCAAGTCCATCCTCACATCTTTCACTCTCTGACCGCCTCGCACGCCCAAGAGCGGACGCAAAAGCTTTTAAGCCGAGGAACAAAGGACCGGCGGTTTGAATCCAACCCTCTTCCTCATTAGTGGAGGAAGAGAGAGAGAGAGAGAGATAGAGAGAGAGAGAGAGAGAGAGAGAGAGAGAGAGAGAGAGAGAGAGAGAGAGAGAGAGAGAGATGGAGTGAGTCATCACAGAAAGAAATGAGTTTAGCTCGTCTGCAAAAATGAATCACAACATCAACACTAGAGATGCAACAATCCAGTCAGTCCACGGTTCAACACACACCTCTGTTCAACACACACCTCTGTTCAACACACACCTCTGTTCAACACACACCTCGGTTTTTAACCACAGTGTTTAGTTCAGTGCGACAGGAACAGAAAGAGGTTAAGGAGAATTTTTTTTGATTGCAATACTCTTTCTTTATTTTACTTAAAAAGCCTTACTTAAACTTAAAATTTTACTTAGAAAACCCTTGTACACATTCCCAATGTATTGTATAATATAAAACAAATATATATAAAGATTTACAGTGGCAGCTCAGAGATGTTTGAAGCATTTAAGCATGGAATTGAATGAATACATTTAAAATTAAAACAATTAAATCTTTGTCTTTTGTTGTTTTATTAACATTCATTTTAGAGGTGAACTGTCCCTTTAAGAACAAGTGTTGCTGCGCTACTGTCACTTTAAGACCTGCTCGCATCTCATACACACACACACACACACACACACACACACACACACACACACACACACACTTTACTTTCACTTTAGACATAACGACTTCGTGTCGTTGATATGTGAACGTGTGTGTGTTTGACAGTATTAGCGCAGTAAGACACTTAGTCCAGTAATGGCGTGTGTGTGACAGGCTTTAGTGCGCGCTCAGCTCATGTAAAACAGTGCATAAGTATGCCAATGAAATGTTTAACCGGCAAGGCTTTAAAATACAGCAAATAATGAACTGAGAATAACTTTAACTCCAGCATTTCAAGCGTGGCTAAACACCGCCTAACTTTAGTGCATATGATTGGAGATTTGCTCATCCAGAGCATTCTCAGGAGTAACTGAGTTATGGTCTGGCAAAGCTTCATAGACAAATCATTTCCAAAGGGGCGAGTGTGTGTGTGTGTGTGTGTGTGTGTGTCACCAGGGGACGATGACGTGTGCAGAGCGACGGAGAAATATCTGAGACAGCAATTCTCCGTTTGTGATTTCGAGGAAGATGCTGCAGTGGCTTCTGACGACTTTTGCCGTCATCTCACCGCCGTTAATTCACCGCCGCTCCATCACACATTTGTGCAAAATGTGGAAACCCTGACAGCATCTCAGAGCGACTGAAACATCTCGGATTGACGGTCGAACAGAAAACATCGAGCTCTAGTCGCATTCGCCCCATTGTAAAGCATTTGTGTGATTAGAACGCGATTTAAATAAGCACAGAAAGGCCAGATCCAGAGGGGTGTGTGTGTGTGTGTGTATGATCACAGTCCTCATCCTCCTCATCACAGTAGCCGATGTTGTACTTTGCTCAGGTTTTAACAAAAACGAACATTTTAAATCGCTTAAAAGAGACTCGATAGCTGATTCGAGCGAGTGATGATCCATCTCAGTAATGTACAAACTCTTCTTCACCGTCGCTGCGCTGTCGTTATCGTGTAAAGCCCTAACGTTTCTGATTAGTGCCACAATTTCGACGGATTAGAAACAGGTTTGAATGAGCTCTTTGCCAGAGGACTTGCAGAGCAAATCTAAATTTGCCGGAAGTTGTCTGGGTTTTCCCTGGCTAGCCTTGAAGAGCTCCTTCCACATGATTTAACCGATAAAAACTGTGTGAAGATATACTGAGGGTGGTGTAGATATTACCTTTGGTTTCCGTGACTGATGACACCTCGCTCTCCACCTCCTCTTCCTGCGGCAGCTCCTCCACCTTCCGTACTTTACATGGCCGCCCAACCCTGAGGGAGAGCATAAACACACATATATATCACTCCATCACGACATCCGCACAGAGGCAGTATGGGATATACGGGTTCAGATCGGATAACAAACGTGTGCTCTTACAAATTAATGTTTCCTATAATGCCCCTTTACAAGATGTAAAATAAGTCTCTGATGAGTGTGTGTGTGTGTGTGTGTGTGTTTGTGTGTGCTCAAAATACCACACAGATCATGTTTCATAGCATGTAAAAATAGCCACTTTTTGAGAGTGTGCAAAAATGCGCAGTTTTTGTGTGTGTCCCTTTAAATGCAAATGAGCTGATGAGCCCCGCCCCCTTTCAGAAAAGAGCGTTATAAATCTTCAGGAAGCTTTGTTCTGAAATCGGCCATCACTATATAAGTCGTTATTTAGTTTTTTTCTATTCTGGCCTCTTCATCAATGATTGTAGAGCCGCTGTAGTGAGATGGGCTTTGTAACGACGTCTTTAGTGCCTTTATGGGTCTTGAGAGAGGAAATGACATTGGTGTCAATGAAGGCCTTTCTGAGCCATCGGATTTCAACACTAATATCTTCATCTGTGTGTGAAGATGAGCGGAGGTCTGACGGCTGGCCAACCACAGGAGGAATTAATCACACTATTTACACTACAGGCTGAACTAACCCTTTAAGGTGTTCTATCAACTAAAGATATTATGAAGCTGGACGAGGACGTGTGTGTGTGTGTGTGTGTGTGTGTCGTCCTAATGCACGAGAGGAGGAGTGTTTGAGTGGACAAAGACTCTCACAGATCACAGATGGAGAATCGCAGAGATTATTGAGTCTTGGGCTCAGAAAGGCTAAACCAATGATCAAACAGCTCCTACATCACCACATGTTGTTTGGGAGGGTTTGAAGAAAAATCCTCCTCGCTCATCCAGAATCAAACTCCAGCATATTCAGGTTATATGGATCTTCAGACGGATCTGTGCTCAGATGACACTAAGAGCTTTTTTGGCAGCAAACACTCCAGATGGGATAAAGCCCCTAATGTCCACGGCTAAATACACCGCTGGAGCTTTAATGTTGGGGTCTATTTTTTTGCTGGAGGTCCTGGACTTCTTTTTAGATTCTAGCAGATAAAACATCAAAACCTGACGCTTCTGCTAGATATCTGATAATGGGCCGTGGTTGGAACTTCCATCAGGACAATGACCCAAAAAAACACTAAACACCAAAATCAACACAAAAATGTGTGACTGAGCACAAAATGAAGGCCGTCCCAGTTCCTGAACCCTAAAGAGAATGAGTGACAGAAGAGAAGAGTTGGGAGAGATTCGGGATGAGGGAATGATCTCTGATCTCCAAACTCATCAGGCTTTACAGAAGGAGACTAAATGTGAACGTGAAACGTGAACTAGAGAAAAGCCTTTATTTCATAAGGAGATTTTCCTCCTACTTTCAATTCGTTTACGTCAATGAAAGGTTAGAATTTTGCACATTTTTTAAATTAAAGGTCATAACCCACGCAGAATTATTTTTACAGCCATTTTTGTTGATATTTAATATAATTCTGACCACTGAAGTAAGCTATGTGCTGGTATTCCCGTCTGAACACTAGACGATGCTTCTGGCATCTCATTTGTTGACAAAATCTGCACAAATATTTCGAGCCGAGATATGATTTTGCATACATTTCATGTGTAATATAAAGCTCATTATGCAAATCCTTTCTGTAAAGTAAACAGAGAACCCCAAGGCTGGATATTTCTGAACAGCTGAATAAGAGAATAAATAAGCGAGAGAGAGAGAGAGAGAGAGAGAGAGAGAGAGAGAGAGAGAGAGAGAGAGAGAGAGAGAGAGAGAGAGAGAGAGAGAGAGAGAGAGAGAGAGAGAGAGAGAGAGAGAGAGAGAGAGAGAGAGAGATGTGGTCCTGAGAGAACGGACCTGTACATCCTCGCAGCGGATCGCGTGGAAGAGAAAGCTTTGTTGAGTAACGGGTCATTATGCCAACAGCACAACTGAGCAGCGTTTTACTCTCGCTGCACTGTGTATGTGTGTGTGTGTGTGTGTGTGTGTGCATGTGTGTGGGCATGTTTCTGTGACATATCAGGACACAAATGTGTATAATGACACCTACGCCTATGGAATGTCCCCACATTTCACAAAAACAAACGTGTGTGTGAATATGTGTGTGTGTGTGTGTGTGTGACACAGCAGAGCCTTTGTGGAGCATTATGTCTTATTAACTGACATTCTCATCACTCGTCAAGTAAGATCATTTCATTCCATTACTGTAATATGTCATTATTTGTATATTGATGGTCAAATCATCAGCAGTCACTGATAGAGCACATGCTCTTCTTTCAGCACCAGAGCGACTGAACCTCACCTTCGCTTGGTCTCTGTGACAACCGGCTTCTTTACTGCGGTTTCCATGGCGACGGGTTTCTCCAGGTGAGCTGGGGCAGAGGTGACGGGTTTGCTGGAGAGATGGAGTCAGGTAAAGGTGTGTGAGAGGTTTATCTCAAACAACACACACTTCAGAACCGTGAATATGCTAATGATGGGCCATCAAACTGGGGGAGGTTTAGAGGAAAAAAACTATACTAAAAATGTGAAAAATAACAATAAAAATTAAAAAAAAAGATTGATTTAACTAAGGATTTTTTTATTTATTCAAGAAATAAAATAAATAAATGTTATTTATTGAAAATAAATAAAAATATTACATTGGATTAAAATAAATAAATAATTAAAATAAATAAATTAGTAACAAAATAAACAAAAGTATGGTTAATTTAACTAAGAAAAAATTGGATTAAAATAAAAAAATTAAATGTAATGTAAAATAATACATTGGATTAAAATAAATAAATAATTAAAATAAATAACATTTTATTTAAATGAATAAAAGGTTAATTTAACTACCTAAGAAAAATGTATATATATATTTTCCTTAGTTAAATTAACTAATTTAATTAATATTAAATTAATTAATTAATATTACATATATATATATATATATATATATATATATATATATATATATATATATATATATATATATATATATATATATATATATATATATAAATAAATAGAATGTTATTTAAGTAAAATAAAAATAATAATAATACATTAATGATACATTAAGGATTAATATATATAAATAATTAAAATAAATCTAATTTGATTTAAATAAAATAAGATTAAACTTAGTAAATAAATATATTGATTAAAATAAACAAATTATGATACAATAAATATATATAAAAAATAAAAACATTAATAAAATGCATCTAACTTACATCCACAGTGTGTAAAAAAAAACACAATGATGTAATGAAGGCTAACAGAAAATAAATAGATTACACATTTATAATATATATATTTTTCACAGTATTAATTGGGTCTTTGTACATAAAAATATACAGCTATCTTTTACATGTTAGAATGGGGATGTAAAAGACTGAAAAGCCCTGTGCTAACACATGTGCACGAGCAAGAAGGATTTATAAATATATACACAATAATATACAATAAAGTCAGTTTCATAGAGACATCAGTAGAGTATCGGTGTATCGGTGATACTGGCCTTCATTTATAAAAACATGACATTAAACAAATATCTAAAATATACTGGCCATGTTGTTTCAACATTAAATTGGAGACTCAATGAGAAATGATTACACTATATAAATATAACCAGTGTATGATGTTGAAGATGTGTGCCGTATTCAAGCCTCGACTCTAAGACTCAGGTTTCCAGACTCCAGTTTCAATCTCTGACATGGTTAGCAACATAACATATCAAATGAATAGGCCAGAGACATCACGAGCTGACTTTGATGTAATAATAAGAGGTTATTCACACGGCGTGCCTGTCAGCTGACGGCGCAGCTCTAGTGTAGACAGCTTCATTAATTATAATGGGAGTCTTTCGCTTCTAATGCGTCGCAAAACGCCACTCATGTAGACACAAAGAAACAGCTACTGTAGCTTTAGCATTATGTAAATTAACTCTATTTTTGACTCTGTGCTCTTTCAATGGTCTCGATGTGTTAATGTGAGGGCTCATTAACAGTTGTAGCTTCCTTTGCAAAAGTTTACACCCCCCGATCTTAATGCATCTTGTTGCCTTTTTGAGCATCAGCTTTTTAAATCACACGCAGTTGTCCTCAGTGTAAAACTATGGATTAATACTTTTACACAGTCACTGTGCATGTTTACAACCAGTAAGCTGATAACTCACAAATATCCACTTATTAAAATAACCAGTTTTCCCCGTTTACATGCAAACCAGTGAACTGACAACGCAAGTAAACCGGGTTTACATGACTTTATTAATAAAGCTGGTTATTTCCATTTAGTGACGTCAAACATAATAATGTCTGTAAATCTGACTCTGTATCCCAAATGTTCCGTCAGTTGTGATGTTAATAAAGCGTGAGCTGGAGATTTACGGCTCAGATTATCCCTCATGCAGGTTTGACTGAACCTCTTCTACTTCTGCTGACTGAGATGAGAACACATCTTTACAATGCTCTGGGTCTTAAAAGAGTCTGCGTTTGTGATATATGTCCTTATTTCATGCGAAACACTCGCCCGATGCGTTAAATCTGCTCTAAGTTTGTGTTTTTATCACCTATCACACATACACACTTCAATAAGCCAACAGAAAGCAGGTTAATGCGTTAACATGACGCGCAAAATTGGGATAAGAGGCAAAAAAGGACCTGTCCGGACCGGTTAATGCCCTTACTCCGAATAAACGGGTTACCACGTTTACATGACCATGATCATTGTCAGCTTATTGGGCATAACCGGCTTAGGAACGTGCACACTCAGTGTTGAGAAGAACTTAAATGTGCAGAAGGTGTTGTAAAACCAAAGAATAAGGAGCAAACGTGGGGGGTGCAAACTTATGCACGCAACTATTAATGCAAGAATGAGCTTTGGTGTGATAATCATCGATATTTCCCGGTCAGTTTTGCATCACAGAAGCCTTATTAAACAGATTTCCTCTGGGAAACGAACACACTCACTCATTAGTGTCCGCTGAGGTCTCTGCGTTGGGTTCGGCTCTCCGCGGTCGACCCACTCCGGTTCCCGGCATCTCTCCGCTCAATCGGTCCGGCAGAACCGAGTCCTTATTCAGGTTAATATCAGAATACGGGCACCCCACGGCACTGAAACACCAGAACACATGGCTCAACCTACACACAGGACCTGATATCAGTCTAGACCACCTAAACCGAGACCAGCTCTCCTTAAAATCATCTAGAAGATCCATATCTACTGTCTGAGAAAGGACTTATATTTAATGAATAAATGTAATTAGATTAGTAAGACACTATAGCGCTGTCACCAATCAAATCACTGACGATTACATTAATGGACCAGAAGCTGCGTCTGAACTGGTCAATCACACCTTCATAAATAATGTTCAGATTCATTTAAAACACTAACATTATTTAAGATTCACAGAATCATTTGTTCAAAGCAGCGGATTCATTTAATAACGAAACGTTGCTGAATAAGCACAGTTTAAAATGTGCCATTTAATATTAACTTCTGGTTTATTGAATGTTTGTATAAATCAATATAATTTGAATTCTCGCTTATATTCATGAAAACAGCTCTCTTGCTGATATTGCTTAATTATATTCTATGTTATATATAAAACTAAATCTCAGATTGTTTTGGTCATTTATGTTAATTTTGGGCATTTTTGAGACAATGCTGCATTGCTTTTGAACCCGGCAGCACAGTAACACAGAAATCTTATTACAGAGAAGTTATTGATTGCATTTTGAGCAGTAAGTTTGACATCAAATCACATTAATGATGTTAAATCATTAAAAATGTGGTGTTGACTGGTCTTGAGTCCTCTAAGTCTGAGACCGAGACCTTCAAAACAAGGTCTTCAGAGCGGTCTCGAGTCTTCAACACTAGTTATCAGTGTGATGATTTTCTTCTCTTATTTTCCAGGACAAATATCTCAACATTCTTAAATCAACGAAATGACTGAAGATATTAAGTCCCGTTTCCGGATATATAGATCAGAATCGAGTGAGTTGGAGCTTAAAACTAGACATGCCAATATGGGTCAGGAAAATAAACTCCAAACATGAACCATTCAAAAGGAAACTGACCCCAACTGACCTTTTCTGACCCCATTGGCAGTTATTATTGGCATAAACTCACTTTTTCTTGTCATTTTGCTTCAAGTAAATTAATTTTGACTTAAAAGCATTGCAATATTTGTACTTGAAAACAAGACAAACATACATAATTTACTTTTTACATACAGGAAACCAATGGCTTAAGGTTTTTCTGTGTGCTCTGAATCCCTCCGTTCAGTTCCTCAGGGGTCAGGAGGGAAGGATTTGTTCATGTTTTACATCACAACAAAACTCAACAAAACTAAATGTTTGTGTATCGATGGTTCAAGTATGACAAAAGTCCCAAAGTCTTGGACCACTCCAAGAAAAAGAGTTTCAGGTCAAAATGGCCCTGAGGGAAGAAGAATTTGACTCGGGAAAATTATATTATGATGGCTTTTAGTTTGGCACAAAGTAAAGAACAACACGCAACATCAAACAATAAACCCTGCAATGGCAAATTCTGCTCCTTCTAAGAAACGTCCACAGACCATAACCTCATGTAACGTGTGTATATATGTATAAACAGCTTTACACTGCAATGATGGACAGGACACACACACACGTTTGTTTTTGTGACATATGGGGACTCTCCATAGGCGTAATGGTTTATATACTGTACAAAACGTTTTTATTATCCCCTTACACTGCCCCTAAACCTACCCAACACACACACACACACACACACACACACACACACACACACACATTCTGCATTTCTACTTTCTCATAAAAACTCCTCCTGTGTGATTTATAAGCCTTTTGTAAAGTGGGGCCATGGGTAATGTCCTCATATTTCACCCTCTCCTGTAATACCTGTGTCATACCCATGGCATTATACACATTTGTGTCCTCATATGTCACAAAAACATGCCCACACACACACACACATACCTGTGGTGTCCAGAGTAGCGCGCTCCTTTAATGTGGCCCACTCCCTTACAGCCTGCCGTTGGACAGCCACCCTGCTCGGACGTCTCAAACATGTCCTGAGGAGCTATGAAGACACACACACACACACACACACACATTAAATATAATCACTCTGGGAACCACAAAATCATCTTACACTTATACAGAGTCAACAGTTTATTACTCTTAAGGCCAGATTTACTAAACAAGTGCCGAAGTGAGTGTGAAGTTCAGCTCGTGATCTACAGTTGACACACACATTACTGAACACACACGCAGTAGGATCATTTCCATAATGTCCAACACAATCCGGCCTAAGCGTCTGGTTTCAGACGTGCGTTTGAACATGTGGATTTAACGCGTACCAGATGTGGGCCGGATCTGGGCCGACACTATAATGGCGTCTGAGAAGTCACAGACTTCAGGTTCTGTGATTATCGCCACATCAGGCATTTTACTGCAGGTCAATTGAGTTTACCATCGTAGATGAACTGCACATTGGTCTGTGTGTGTAGACAAAACAAAAGAGAGAGTGGAGAGTGAGAAAGGGTGCAGTGCGCTTGCAGAGAGACTCCGCCCACACGCTCTTCTGATTGGCTGTGAGTTTGGATTGATTTGGTTATGAGTGTAGTCCACTTGGAGAGAGACTCCGCCCACACGCTCTTCTGATTGGCTGTGATTTTGGATTGATTTGGTTTTGAGTGTAGTCCACTTGCAGAGAGACTCCGCCCACACACTCTTCTGATTGGCTGTGAGTTTGGATTGATTTGGTTTTGAGTGTAGTCCACTTGGAGAGAGACTCCGCCCACACGCTCTTCTGATTGGCTGTGAGTTTGGATTGATTTGGTTATGAGTGTAGTCCACTTGGAGAGAGACTCCGCCCACACACTCTTCTGATTGGCTGTGAGTTTGGATTGATTTGGTTATGAGTGTAGTCCACTTGCAGAGAGACTCCGCCCACACGCTCTTCTGATTGGCTGTGAGTTTGGATTGATTTGGTTATGAGTGTAGTCCACTTGCAGAGAGACTCCGCCCACACGCTCTTCTGATTGGCTGTGAGTTTGGATTGATTTGGTCATGAGTGTAGTCCACTTGCAGAGAGACTCCGCCCACACGCTCTTCTGATTGGCTGTGAGTTTGGATTGATTTGGTTATGAGTGTAGTCCACTTGGAGAGAGACTCCGCCCACACGCTCTTCTGATTGGCTGTGATTTTGGATTGATTTGGTTATGAGTGTAGTCCACTTGCAGAGAGACTCCGCCCACACGCTCTTCTGATTGGCTGTGAGTTTGGATTGATTTGGTTTTGAGTGTAGTCCACTTGCAGAGACTCCGCCCACACTCATTCTCTCTCTCTCACTCTCACTCTCTCTCTCTCTCTCTCTCTCTCACACTCTCTCTCTCTCTCTCTCTCTCTCTCTCTCACACTCTCACTCTCTCACACACTCTCTCCCTCTCTCTCTCTCTCAATTCAATTCAATTCAAGAAGCTTTATTGGCATGACAAAAACATACATTTTGCATTGCCAAAGCATTAAGACAACATAAAGTGATTTGTAACAACTGATCATAAAAACTTAACAAAATATTAATAATAAAATAAGTTAATAATAAAATAAATTAATAATAAAAACAACACAAAATTCAGAGTAAAATAAATTAATAATAAAAACAACAAAATATGAATAGTAAAATAAATAAAGATTTATGATAAGGAAATCAAGCTAATTTTAATATAGAAAACATGTAAAGGCTGAACATATATACACTATATACATGGGTGCAGGTCTAAAGGGAGTGTGTATTGGCTGTGAGAGAGTGTGTGTATGGGCTGTGTGTTTGCTCGTCCCTCAGGAGATGGCAAGAGGATACAAATCTTGCAGCTATATTTGAGCATTTGGCTTCTTCACCAAGAATGTAGCTCAGTTTTTGGGTTGGGCTACAGGTGCTGAAATGGGGGAATATTTTATTAATTTGGGGGTAATAATGATCTCTAATATTTTTGTATTTTGTGCATTCTGTGAGGAAGTGCAGCTCGGTCTCTGTCACTCCCAGAATGCAGTGCGAGCAGAGTCTGTCCTCACGGGAGAGCCAGGTCTGTCTGCGCCGGCCCGTCTCTATGGCCAGACTGTGCTCGCTGAGTCTGTACATCGTCAGGGTTTTCCTGAGGCTCACGTCCCTCACTGAGCTCAGGTACTGCGCTGCGCTGTATTCTCGATTTAGGGCCGAATAACATTCCAGTTTGTGCTGGTTTTGAATGGTGTGTGTCCAATGGGTGATGTACTTTTCTTGTTCTGTGATCATAATTTTTGAGGGCCGAATGTGTGCGAGTGTGTGTGTGTCCTGAGGCCGGCTGATCTCTGTGTGTGTGAGCTCAGTCAGTCTCAGCACCAGCTGACACAGGGGACTCCTCGTCACGCTCAGCTCTTGGTGTTTCAGGGCTTTGTAATGGTATGTGTTGGGGTCGCTTGTTTTCAGGTGTTTCCAGAATTTGATGGCTCTTTTTTGGATGTTTAGAAGGAGAGGGTATTGGCCTAATTCTGCCCTGCATCCGTTGTTTGGCGTCTTTCTTTGGACTTTGAGGATTCTTTTACAGAAATCTAAATGTAGAATTTCAGTCGGATGTTTTTCCCAATTAAGAAATCAAATTTTATAGAAGGACCCCACACTTCACTGCCATATAAAACAATTGGTTCAATTATAGATTTGAAGAGTTTGAGCCAAATTTGGATTGGGATGTCGAATTTAATGGTTCTTTTTATGGCATAGAAAGCCCGTTGAGCTTTCTCCTTGAGTTCATTCACAGCCAGAGTAAAGTTACCCGTTGGAGTTAGTTTGAGGCCGAGGTAAGTGTATGCTTTGGTGGTCTCAATGGTTCTGTGTGACAGTGTGAACGTGTGTGTTGGTCCCTGAGATCTGGAGCGCTTTTGGAACATCATGACTCTAGTTTTCTGGAGGTTAACGGTCAGGGCCCAGGGGACTGACAGTAATCCTCCAGCAGATCCAGGCTGTCCTGAAGCCCCTCTTTAGTGGGCGACAGGAGAACCAGGTCATCTGCATAGAGAAGACACTTAATGTCTGTGTCGTGTAGCGTGAGACCTTGAATGGGAGCATCTTCTAATATGTTGGCCAATTGGTTGATGTAGATGTTGAAGAGGGTGGGGCTTAAGCTGCAGCCCTGTCTCACGCCACGCCCCTGGGGGAAGAATTCTGTCCTTTTGTTTCCGATTTTAACAGCGCATTGGCTGGCCGTGTACATTGATCTGATCAAATCATAGAATTTTCCCCCTATTCCACT
The DNA here is from genome assembly GCF_024679245.1 of Pseudorasbora parva. Lineage (NCBI taxonomy): Eukaryota > Metazoa > Chordata > Actinopteri > Cypriniformes > Gobionidae > Pseudorasbora > Pseudorasbora parva. Next base: position 1,842,472 of record NC_090186.1, read on the forward strand.
GTCAATAAGTTTTAGGTATAATCCTGTGTGCCAGATTGAATCGAATGCTTTCTTGAAATCAACGAAACAAGCAAAAATTTGTCCTTTGTTTTGGTGTACGTATTTATCAATTAGTGTTTGTAGTGTAAAAATATGGTCAGATGTGCGACATTTTGGAAGAAAGCCGATTTGACATTTACTCAAGGCATTGTGCTTCATAAGGAAGTCTAGAAGTCTGGTGTTTAAGACACTGCAGAGGACCTTCCCCAGGTTACTGTTCACACAGATGCCTCGGTAGTTGTTAGGGTCTAATTTGTCTCCGCTCTTGTGGATGGGGCTGATGAGGCCCTGGTTCCAGATCTCAGGGAAGAAGCCGACACACAGAACATCATTGAACAGCTTTAGCATGGCCAGTTTGAAGCTTTGGTCTGTGTGTTTCAGCATCTCGTTCAGGATGCTGTCAACACCACAGGCTTTCTTGGGCTCAAGGGCCCGTAATTTGTCTTCCAATTCTTCCATTGTTATGGGGAAATCTAAGGGGTTTTGGTTTGCTTTAATTGATCTTTCCAAATTGTCTAGTTTATTATTTATATTATTTTGGTTAGAATTTTGGATTTTAATTGGGCTATATAATTCTTGGAAGTGGGTTTTCCATGTCTCCCCATCTTGTATTGCCAGAATTTCTTGATTTGGTTTGTACAATAATTTTAATTTTTCCAAAATTTGTGTGAATTTGTAGATTTTTCTATTTCTTCAAACTGGTTTTGCAAAAACTGTGCTTTTTTCCGCCGCAGTGTGGCTTTATATTGTTTTAGCGCCTCACAGTAATGAAGGCGGAGCTCCGGATCGTCTGGTTGGCGGTGTTTTTGATTTGATAAATTTCGGAGGTTTTTTCTCAGAGCCTTACAGTCCAAATCAAACCATTTGTCTGTGTCTAGATGTTTTTTCTTTCGTTTAAAAAAGGTCAAATTACTCTTTTGTGCTGTTTTGTAGAATAGATTGTTAAGATGTTGAACTTCCTGATTGATGCCGAATTGATTTTTAGGGAATACCTGTGTTTGAAATGAATTTAAGAGGGGATTGTATTTCTGTGGATTCGACAGCGTTGGTGGTAATTAGTGGCGGCTGTTTTCTGTCCATTTAAATGACATCTCTCTCTCTCACACACTCTCACTCTCTCACTCTCACACACTCTCTCTCTCTCTCTCACTCTCTCACACACTCTCACTCTCTCTCACACACTCTCTCTCTCTCTCTCCTCTCTCTCTCTCTCCCTCTCTCTCTCTCTCTCTCTCTCTCTCTCTCTCTCACACTCTCCCTCTCTCTCTCTCTCTCTCTCTCTCTCCCTCTCTCCCTCTCTCTCTCACACTCTCACTCTCTCATACACTCTCCCTCTCTCTCTCTCTCTCCCTCTCTCTCTCACACTCTCACTCTCTCATACACTCTCCCTCTCTCTCTCTCTCTCTCTCTCTCTCTCTCTCTCTCTCTCTCTCTCTCTCTCTCTCTCTCTCTCTCTCTCCCTCTCTCTCTCTCACACTCTCACTCTCTCACACACTCTCCCTCTCTCTCTCTCTCTCTCTCCCTCTCTCTCTCTCACACACTCTCCCTCTCTCACACACTCTCTCTCTCTCTCTCTCTCTCACACTCTCACTCTCTCATACACTCTCCCTCTCTCTCTCTCTCTCTCTCTCTCTCTCTCTCTCTCCCTCTCTCTCTCTCACACTCTCACTCTCTCACACACTCTCTCTCTCTCCCTCTCTCTCACACTCTCTCTCACACTCTCACTCTCTCATACACTCTCCCTCTCTCTCTCTCTCTCTCTCTCTCTCTCTCTCTCTCTCTCTCTCTCTCTCTCTCTCACACACTCTCCTCTCTCTCTCTCTCTCTCTCTCTCTCTCTCTCTCTCTCTCTCTCTCTCTCTCAGTAAGTCGGTCACATCCTGATGCCAGCTGCTGATTTCTAAACATTGCTCGATCCGTTTCCATGGACACGGAGTAAGGGAACGAGAGGAAGATTATCAGTAAGACTGACTGAAGAAGCGTATTGTTCAGCAGCCTTTCCCAGCATCCTCTGGAGCTAACAGAAGATATTGACAGGAGAGGAAGCCAGAGCTCCTCCATCCCTCTTTTATATCGCATAATTACTTCTCGCTCTCTCGGCTACATTTTTCCATTCTGTTTACAGACGCCGTATGATGCAGAGCGCGGTTAGAGAGGACATTAACTCAACGTTTACAGTGGTGTCTGAATCACTTTCTTGATTATTGCCAGTACTATAAAAAAAAACGTTTGCACTGCATTGTACATACTATGCAAATAATCTAATCTGATGTTGCTAAAACACAGTATATAATAACTGCATAAAGCACGGATATATTGTCCTACAAGATACAATAGTTTTACTGATATTTGCAGTATTGAATTAAATATACTGCTCTATGATTGATTTGGTTATGAGTGTAGTCCACTTGGAGAAAGAGACTCCGCCCACACACTCTTCTGATTGGCTGTGATTTTGGATTGATTTGGTTATGAGTGTAGTCCACTTGGAGAAAGAGACTCCGCCCACACACTCTTCTGATTGGCTGTGATTTTGGATTGATTTGGTTATGAGTGTAGTCCACTTGCAGAGACTCCGCCCACACACACTCTTCTGATTGGCTGTGATTTTGGATTGATTTGGTTATGAGTGTAGTCCACTTGGAGAAAGAGACTCCGCCCACACACTCTTCTGATTGGCTGTGATTTTGGATTGATTTGGTTATGAGTGTAGTCCACTTGGAGAAAGAGACTCCGCCCACACGCTCTTCTGATTGGCTGTGATTTTGGATTGATTTGGTTTTGAGTGTAGTCCACTTGCAGAGACTCCGCCCACACTCTCTTCTGATTGGCTGTGATTTTGGATTGATTTGGTTATGAGTGTAGTCCACTTGCAGAGACTCCGCCCACACTCTCTTCTGATTGGCTGTGATTTTGGATTGATTTGGTTTTGAGTGTAGTCCACTTGCAGAGACTCCGCCCACACTCTCTTCTGATTGGCTGTGATTTTGGATTGATTTGGTTGCAGTGTGTTTTAGAGACCGATACTATTGCTGCTTAACATGTGCCATGGGAAGGACAATGGTTGTGTGTATCATGTCTGTACTCACTGACTGGAGGCTGCAGTGGATGTCCAGTTTTGGCGCACCAGCCGGCAGGATGAATATCTGGGCTGTCTGCATCGATCCAGTAATCATATTCATCTGTCCAGCCATCAAAATGGATCTAAAAGAGAGCAATGCAGGTCACTCTTCCATTACTACCGTTAAAAACGGTCAAAATACCAGCACGATCATAGATATATTTACATAGATGGCTCATTCGCAGCTATGATCGCGGTGGTATTTTGACCTTACTCAGCAGAAGTAACGGCTCTGGGAACACTAGATGAGATTCGTCTGATATGAGGTAAAATAACACAAATACTGTTGTGTTTCTGGCAGAAAGAGATCGGTTCGTGTCTTAAGACATCAGTGTGTCTCCACGAGCAGCAGGGTTTAATATGGACTCGTGTGTGTGTGTGTGTGTGTTTTACTCTTATAGAAATACACAACATTGACATGCATTATACGAGCAACGGCTGAGTTAAAAATCTTCATTTGTGTTCTCCTGAAGAAACACACACACCTACATCTGGGACGGCCTGGGGGTCAGCAGGTCAACATCAGGCTCATTTATGGCTCAACTATCACTTTAAAGAAAACGTTTTCAAAACATTCTTAGAGCAAAGTTTTTTTTAGCTGGAAAAACACTGAAAATGAAAACCCTTTGGCAGTTATTTTGCGTTTCTGTGGTGGTGGTTCATTCAGCTAAAGTGCTCACGGTTTGAGAAACTGTGGCATTTGATGAAAAAGAAGCACGGTTGGATCCGTCAACATCATGCCCTTAATAAAGGCACTTCAGCGCAGGTTTCTCCCGGAGGAATTGTTCCTGCAGGGTCTTTCTCTGGTGACATCGCCTGACAGTCACTACCAATGCCCAGCACGGAGCTGGATGTGTGGCGATAAATAAAGATCCCATTCCTGTACGAAACACCCCAAGGCCCTTCCGATGAAAGCATGAACAGATTGGCCAGTAGCATCTCAAGCTCCCTTGAGAAGATTATCTTCATATTGCAATGCGGATCTCTAGAGACGTTAGCGGAGGAGCTGGAAGCGTTGGCAGAGATTTAGACGCTCTGAACTCTTTAAAAAGAGCCGCTGCGATCAAAACAATGAGAAGAAAAGAGCAACAGCCCGTAAAGGACAGCCTGTCTCTGGGACTCTGATAAAACGGGTTCCTGGGACGGAGTGAGAAGGCGAGCCGTGTTTTCAGTGGCTCACAGGCTTTGTCCAGACCAGCCTGGCTATTGTAAATCACTGCATGTCCGTTTGAGATAAAGAAATGCTGCATCCTTCTTATCAGTCGCTCTCGTTTTAATGTCCTTTCCTTTTCCACGCCTCCACCCGTGACTAAATCTGCATTTATCAATATCTCACAGCTCATCTCGCTTCCCTCTGGCTTTGTTCAAACTTTAGTATCAATGAGATAACATTATAGTTTGTGTTAATATTAGAGTAGATTTCATTGTGTTTTCCTCTTATAGATGTGGTGAAATCAGAGTTTAATGCTGTTTTTAATGTGATTTGAGACAAACAAATTCATGCGTCAACACCATTTCTGAGTATTTTCTCCAGCGACACGAAATCGCTGGTGTTTCTGACATCACAAACATGTAGCCAATCACGTCACGAGGGGGGCGGGGCTTTCGCATATCATTAACTAATCTCTGAAGCAGGGCAGTCAAGAGAAGCAGGTTATCCTGCTATATTTTTCTGTTGATATGAAAAATTGGGGATATTTATTAATATAGTGGGTGAATTATGTATATGATGTATATTATGATGTTATAATCTGTAATCAAGTGCCCCTGGACATCCGCCTTGCACCTTCCATTAATACTTTTAAAGCAAAATTAAAAATTAACTATCTTATAAAAAACTATCTTTTTTTCCTAGCATTTTAATGGTATTATATTTCTGTCTGAATATTTGTTTATTTATTTATTGTTTTTCACGTTGTTTTTATTTTTGTTCCGTCTTTATAGTTTTAGTGTATTTTTTCTTTACTCTGTACAACACTTTGGATAGCTTTTGCTATGTTTAAATGTGCTATATAAATAACATTTACTTACTTACTTATTTATTATGAACTATATGCCTTTCTTAGCAACACATTATTAGCTGTTTGATAACGTAGTCGAGCAAAAGTAGTCGTTAATAATCCTATTAATTACCGATACGTGTCTGATGTTGAAGAGAGCGATACCATTGTGCAGCGTTTACTGAGCGTTGAGTGAGTGAAGCTGGTGTGAGTGAGTGGAGGCGGGGCTCATTTGCATATTCACGAGTCTGCGCATACTAAATGAAGCAAGGGTGTCGGGTTACATTCAAGCTATTTTAAGGCATGGCGATTTTGCTTAACGGAATGTTTAAATATGTTTTTTTGTTGATCAAAGGAGAGTTTTAAGGGATAATATTATTGACTACTTTAAGTTAACTTTTAGTCATCTGGTTGTTTTGTCTACACTGTAAACTCTAACGCTCAAAATAATGAATTAATTTGAGTAGGGTAAACTTAAATCCAGCAAATGAGTTCAATCAAATGAACTTTCATGAGTATTTAGAACTTTCCTTTTCTTTCGAGTTCTCAAAGCGGACACATTTTACGTAATCTGAGCTGTTTCATTGTTTTGAGTTTTATGAACTTGTTTCTTTTAATTTAGACTAACTTAAATTTAACTGAAACTGGGCTGGAGTTTCTGTTTCCCAGCATGCTTTGCCATGACTATCGAAAGGGAGAGTAAATGCTAAAATTAAGTGTTATTTTATGTTTTTTTTGTGTGCTATGCTATTTTAATTATGTAACAAACCTTTTCATGAAACTGTTTACCTCAATTTTTTTTTAAGTTTGCCAACTTCTTCAAGGTTACAGTGTATGTGTGTGTGTCCCTGGACCACACAACCAGTCACAAGGGTACATTTTTAAAAATAAAATAAAAATTGAGATTATACACAAAATCTGAAAGCTAAATAAATAATCTTTCGTTATGTTTGTTATGATAGGACAATATTTGTCTAAGATACAACTAAAAACTAAAAAATCAAAATATTGAGAAAATCTCCTTTAAAGTTGTCCAAATGAAGTCCTTAGCAATGCTTATTACTACTAATAATACATTTATGATATATTTACAGGAATTTACAAAATATCTTCATCTTGCCTGGTTTTGTGCTTCAGGATCACATTTTACTCCTAAGTTTTAGTTTGAGCAATTTTAGGACATCGTTTTAAATTAAAGGCACATTATGTAATTTTCGCCACTAGAGGTCGCTGATTCAAAACGATAACAAAGGCGTGGCCTGATGACGCTGAGAATGAGTGTGGAATCATGGGAGTTGTAGTCTTCACCTCCACAGCCAATGGAAAGCAATTCGGCGGACTTGGGAAGAAAACATTCACGGGTGAGTAAATGTAATCAAGTTTTATAATTAATTATATTTTATTTTTAATAAATTTACATTTAGGGTTTTAACCCTAGTTCACACTGCACTTTTATACATTTTGTTTTACATGTTTTGTATCTTTATAGTTTCATGCTCAAGATTAGCGATCGACCGATATATCGGTTTCCCGAGATTTAAGCATTTTCCCATAATCGGTTATCGGTTTGGTAATATCGGATTCACCGATAAGAGCAACGTTGAGAACTGCATACAAGTCCGCCATTAAAGGACTGTCTGAGGGGAGATGAGTCAACAGGGCTCAGAGGTAAATAACTCACATCCCTTTATTAATAAACTTTATTTAACATAACAGTACTGCACAAATAAGATCTTATGAGATGCTACTATGTAGTTGTGTAGTTTAAACTTGCCGCTAAAGGAGAAAATCTCACAGTCAGTCAGGTAATCCGTCATGTCACCATAAAGACGTAACTTCACATGAATTACATAAAGCAGCCAGGAACGAGAGCACTTTGGGAATAAAAGCGCCAAACTTATTTCTCTCTCTCAGTTTATGCTCATCACGTCCAGCTGTTCACTCACCGGTTGTGAAAGTCCTTCAATTATATTAACGTCTGCTTTATAATATTTATATAATAAACATCTAAATAATTACAGTTCTGTGAAAATGTATGATTAGGCCCATCTCCGCGAGATGTGTAAACGCAGAGATGAACACATCGCTCTGTCATGAGTATTTCATCATCTAGACCCACACAAACATTATTAATAATTCTGATGACGTGCCAGATGAGATGGACTCTGTAATAGCGATGATATATTCACCGTTTTGGTAATTTTTCTGACAATGTTTGCATATTCCAGAGAATATTCACTCTTTAGTCTATTAAACACATAACCCTTTTAAAACTGTAGTTTAAAATGAGCGCTTATAGTTATGGGGACTTGATAGACTCAACTCTCATTTATTTATGTTCTCCATTTGAAAACATTAGACTTTGTACATTTGTTAAAGGTGAACTATGTAGTATTTTTGCAGTAAAATATCCAAAAATCACTAGGCCAGTGTTATATATTTTGTTCAGTTGAGTACCTACAATATCCCAGATGTTTCCAACTATTTGTAAATTGTGAGAAAATTGCTATTTTAACTGAGGACCGGGACGTTGCAGCATTGCGTTTGAGGGAGTCGCCTGTCAATTGCGTCATATCTGCGTTACCCTCGGTTTCGGGTTTTATTTGGCAGGAGCGCTTTACTCTTAGCAGTGTGAACAACTGAACGCACGGAGTAACGTCATAACATCGTTTTAAACACACTTAAATGTATCTAATATGATAAACAGAGCTACATTACCTCAAAATCATAACCGGAAGAGCGGATCTGTGCAGGCGCCCGGCGACTGTCTCCCGTCCCGTCATAATAAAAGTCCCGGTATTCGCAAGGCGGGTATTTGTTTAACAATCGCTCCAGCAGCTTTGCTCAGGTCCACAACACTCGCTCCTGCTCTGCTTTAGACTACAGTAACGTTAATAACCGCATGCATGAAAGTGATTTCTGCCCGAGTCCTATTTTTCACCGGCTGTGATGAGAAGACCACATCTCCCAAGATGCTGCGCTCACACTTTGCGTCATCAAACTACGCATTTGTTTTGCATAGGCGCCCTCCAGTGGACGGAAAGCTGCATAGTGCACCTTTAATATGCTGTATTTATAAATAAAAAGATGCAACAGTATTAATGTTAAAAAGACTTTGCACTGTATTTAAAAAATTCACTTTTTCAGACTTTATTGATGTCTTTTGTTCTGTATGTAAGGGAGTGAAATTACAACAATTACAGTGTTTATAAATAAATAAATAAATAAATAAATGAATGAATGAATGAATGAATGAATGAATGAATGAATAAATAAATAAATAAATAAATAAATAAATAAATAAATAAATAAATAAATAAATAAATAAATAAATATCGGTTCTATATATCGGTTATCGGTACATAAACATGCAAATAATCGGTATTGGTTATTAAAAAAAAATCAATATTGGTCGATCATCCTCAAGATCTGCTGATTCTGTGATGTTCAATGGTGGTTCTACAGTTTAGACTTCACAAACAATTGTTATTAGGCTTAATTATCAGCAGTTCAGGGTATTCAGATATTTTAGTTTTGTATAGCGTGGATTCAAGACTTCTATTAAATCAACTATTTAAGGGTCCACAGATACTCTGCATGTCGGACAGGCCAAAAAATCAAACCCTCTTGTCTCGTCCTGTGGAGAGTCGACGGAGAGCCATCAGACACTCGGACCTAAAGGTCTTTTTCCCCAAGTCAATTACAGCTGCTTGAGGAGATATTGATGGGGGATTTTAAACACAGCGGGAGTCCGACCAATCCATCCGGAGCGCCGGTGAATGTCAGCGAACACAGGTGATGAGAGCGCAGACTGAGGTGGAGGTCATGCTCTATACGGCTGTACCACAGGAACCAGAACAGCACCGAGAGCGAGCCCAGAATTGATTGTGCGTGTGAGAGAAAGACTGAAGGGAGAAAGTCTGCGGAGGAACACGAATGATGGGAGAGAGAGATCTGACAGCTCTCTGGGTGAGTGTGAGACAGACAGTGACATGCGTTATTTCTCTCAGTCAGTGTGTGTGCGTGTGTGCGCGTGTGTGTGCGTGTGTGTGTGTGTGTGCGCGTGTGTGTGTGTGTGTGTGCGTCTGTAGGGATGAAGGACGAAGAGTTTAGCTGGTCCTCAAACAAAATAAAATACAGACGGCACCCAAAGCCCTCTTCCAGAACCAGAACATGGTGAGTGTGTGTGTGTGTGTGAGCCTGTTTATATGGACACAAATGTGTATAACTACATGGGTATTACACTGGTATTACACTATAAAGGTGGTTTATGAGGACATTTCAAATAGCTTTAAAAACATACTAAATGATGTTTTTTTTTGAGAAAGTAAAAATGCAGAATGTTTCCTGTGATGGGTAGGTTTAGGGGCAGTGTGTGTGTGTGTGTGTGTGTGTGTGTGTGTGTGTGTGTGTGTGTGTGTGTGTGTGTGTGTGTGTGTGTATTCTGCTGCCCCCAAGGAACCATCAAGTGCTATTACACTCTAATGGTTATGGAAGATCATTAGGGCCCTCTGAAATCCATTGTTCCCAAATTCAACTAAATGTATTTGATCAGAAAGTATGTGTTATTATGTGACTGAACTAAACTGAACAAAAATGGGTAACACTATTTTAAGGGTCTGTAATTATGTGTGTTAGCCAAAAGCAATCCACTGCGGCTTTAATTCAGCATAAGTGTGACTGATCTAATCCGTCAACATGGGCTCAGAAATATTTTTTTACTGCTTACACATCCAGTGTGAAACAGCATAAACTTTAATTTTAGGGTGAACTATCCCTTTAATTGAAGATATACACTGATCAGGCATAACATTATGACCGGTGTATAACACTGATGATCTCTTCATCACGGCTCCTGTTAGTGGGTGGGATATATTCGGCAGCAAGTGAACATTTTGTCCTCAGAGTTGATGTGTGTGAAGCAGGAGAAATGGGCAAGCGTAAGGATTTGAGCGAGTTTGGCCAGATTGTGACAGCTAGACGACTGTGAATGATTTATTGTTGTCCCTGTTTCCACTCCAAATATCAAACAATTCTTAGATTAAGAAGCATTTACTAGACAAGATATAGTTATTGTCTTAACTTTGCAACCCCATTTCAAGAATCTCTCTTTAGAGTATTAGTAGACGCTTAGGTTCAGGTTAGTAGAAGAAGTTGACATGTAGTTGTAAAGTGACTGATAGTCAGTAGAATTGGGAGCATCAAAATAAAGAGTTATGAGATATTAAGCAGACAGTCTAATGCTGCTAGTTGACATGTAACTTCAGAGTTACTTATAGTGAGCAAATTCTGCGAAAGAGGCCTGTTGGTGGTGAATAACGTCTGCACTTGGTGAATAACGTCTGCACTCCCATTAGTCAGGATTGAACTTGCCTCAGACAATCTCTCAAAGCCAACTCTCATTAAACATCAATGACTTCCAGTGGCTTTGTTGCTCAGTCGGTGTGAACAGTGGTGAATTGTTCTTGGCATTAAACTCCAGTATAAAGCCTGCTCTGAACATCATGAAAAACACCACAGCTCTGCTAGTTCACCATATTTTCTGGAATATAAATCATGTCGTTTAAGATGCTCTGAAACATGCTGCGACTTTTCCAAAGCAAAATATATTAACGTCCAGCATGCAAAACATACATATTTGTGCCGAATAAGAGAGTTTCGTATAATCAAGTTGTATAGAGCATATCCCACACACCGGTAGTCAGGGCTGGCGTGTTATTCAGTATTGTGAATCAAATGCTGTTATTGAATAGTTGATTTAAAGCGCTGGTTCTGTGTTTTTTTTCTAGGCTTGGTTGTGTTTATGGGGCGCAGTATAACACGTCTTAACACTTCTTTTTTTTAACCGCTGTATTTTTCTTCTATTCTCCCTTTACTCCACACCGCTGTCTGTCCTTTGAACGGCTCGTCTGCTTCCTGCTTCTCTGAAGCCCCTCCCTCTGAAAAACGCAACGGTCTTCGATTGGTCAGATGGCCAAATGTAGTTTCCTGTATTTTTATTGGCTGAAGTGCCAAGCACAGGTTAAGGCCATGCCCCTTCCCATTACGGGCAGAAGTCACATCTGCGGAGACTAGCGAGGGTTTATGATGTCACCAACCCAGGAAGAAGCTCGTTGTAGTCCAAACCGGCCATTTTTGTAGGCAATAAACTGCCATAACTTTAAAAGACAATATCTCCGTTTGCAGTGAACTTTCAGCGCTGTAACTTTACAGAGACTGTTAATGCTCACGCAGCGACATTACACACTAACTAAAGTTACACAAGTCAAATCACAGCGACATTACACACTAACTACAGTTAAACAAGTCAGATCACAGCGACATTACACACTAACTAAAGTTAAAATCGCATGCAGCCACCCCTTTAAAACATTTATCACCGCCCGGGAAAAATCTTCCTTAGTACAAACTCCACATATTACACGCATTCATGTGCGTGAAGAGCATTTTCAGCTCCATCAGTGCAGCGGAGGACTGACAGATCATATTTCTAAACGGAGCAAAGCTTCCCTCAGCCCACAGGAAAGAAGAAGCAAGGATTAGTCATCCTGATCGCTTCTAAACTCCCAAACCGACGGCTGAGCGATCAGACGCTGCCATAGGATCGCCCCTGAGCTTCACTGACAATTACAGTGAGACGCCGGAGTGATGAAGAAGCTACACAAGACTGATAATGCTGCGAAACTGCAGAACATGATGAGTTAATTGCTTTGATAGCATTTCATTTTTTAGCTTCAGAATACACACTATACTGCCAAAAATATTGTCCCGCCCCTCCAGATCTCTGAGTTCAGGTGTTCAGTCTCTTCATGGCCACAGGTGTGTAACTCCAGCTCTCTGCCTGCAGACGCTTCTACACACATTAGTGAAAGAATGGGTCGCTCTCAGGAGCTCAGTGAACTCAAGCGTGGGGCCGTGATAGGCTGACACCTGTGCAATAAGTCCATTCCTGACATTTCCTCACTACTAAATATTCCACGCTCAACTGTTAGTGGGGTTATAACAAAGTGGAAGCCATTGGGAACAACAGCAACTCAGCCACGAAGTGTTAAATCCCAGAGCGGGGTCAGCGCATGCTGAGGGTCACAGTGCGCAGAAGTCACCAACTTTCTGCAGAGTCAACAGCTCCAGACCTCCAGACTTCTGTGGCCTTCAGATGAGCTCAAGAACAGCGTAGAGAGCTTCATGGAATGGGTTTCCATGGCCGAGCAGCTCATCCAAGCCTTACATCACCAAGAGCAATGCAAAGCGTGGGATGCAGTGGAGTAAAGCAGCCGCCACTGGACTCTAGAGCAGTGAGACGTGTTCTCTGAGCGACCAATCACGCTTCAGTCTGACAATCCCATGGACGAGTCTGGGTTTGGCCGTCGCCAGGAGAACGGGACTTGCCTGAATGCATTGTGCCACGTGTAAAGTTTGGTGGAGGGGGGATTATGTTTTTTTTTTTTTTTTTTTTTTTTTTTTTGCCCTTAGTTCCAGTGAAAGGAAATCTTAATGCTTCACAAAAGACATTTTGGACAATTTCATGCTGCCGATTTTGTGGGAACAGATTGGGGACAGCCCCTTCCTGTCTGTTCTGTAGGTTCATTGAGTTTTGCTGGTGTTTGTGAGTAAGAAATGAACTCGTCATTTAAACTGAAAGATCTCGTCATTGAATGCTCAATGTGCCAAAGCAATGATAAATGTTCCTCGGTTTAGCTCACATAGACTAATGTTATTCCCTGTGTGAAGAGTTCAGCTAAAGGTGACCTAAGTATTGAGAAATGACATTGAGATTCACACTGCATGCTGGTCGCTTCACCAGGGTCACGTGTGCAAAATATAGCTTCTCACCCGGAGTCGATGGTCATCCGTATCAACCACTGTGGCCACTCGGATCAGAACAGGATTCCTCTTGTCGACCACCTCCAACTTCATATTGGGCTGAAAACTATGAGGAGGTTTCTGAAGAGAGAGAGAGAGAGAGAGAGAGAGAGAGAGAGAGAGAGAGAGAGAGAGAGAGAGAGAGAGAGACTTGTTCAGGCAGATGTTTCAACATGGCACCACTCAGCACAGGGGTCTCTCAGAGGGGTTTTGCAACACACTCACACACACTCACACACACTCACCACTTTGAAGGCTCGAGCAGGAGCTGGTAATGAGCTGGTCTCTGCCAAGTATTTCTCCCAGGAGAAGTTCTTCACATCAGGGTATCCTAGAGTACAGAAGGTGTGAGGCGGACTGCATGAGCAGCTGAGATTAAGTCATTACATGTGCAGTCTTCGTTCATTACTGCGGGATCACTGGGACAATGCCTACTGAACTAACAAGCTGACGGAGACATCATGAAGAGAGCCAACGTGGATATATTTTACGAAGGACTGAACTACTTGTGCCATGAAACATTGGGAATGGTGTTTCATGCCAAATCGGAATTACCAACTTGTAATCTCCATAAAAGTTTGCATGCTTCTTTAGAATCATGCTCACCTACTGATGTTTTCCTTTAGGAATGACAGGCTTTTGGGCAGACTTGGCCTTGTTTTCTAAAGGGCACAGCTATTCAAATGCCAAAGTTCAACATATTACGATCAATATTGACAAAGAGAGTGCCGCAGGGGTTTTATTGAGGTTAAGACGAAAACCTAGGACTAGTCTGTGAAAGTTGGTTTTTGAAAATAATCTCCAATAACAAACGATTCGATTGAGATTGAGAGTGCTGGTCCTAGAGGCAAAGTTGCTCAGAATGAGGAGCCACTGCCGGACACATTCTTTGAGTTATGTGAATGTCCTGAAAGACAATCATGGCAACCTCGACAAACACACCGCATGCCATTTTTCTAGTCACTCAGACTTAAGGTTGCATAGTTAAAGCCATTTTGATGTTTTTCCATGTTATAGCGCCACCAAGTGACCAGGCAATGCATGCTTTCTGACGTGACCACAGAATGAGCTCTTACATATGACTGCCAAATTTGGTGAAATTATCTCATTCCGTTCATAAGTTATATCCATTTTAATATAAGTGGCTCCGCCCACTTTGAACATTTTGCCGCCCCTTAGAGAGCGTGAATAGTAATTTCACCTTTTTTGATAATTATTGACAATCAGACTCCAGAGAATCTAACTGCAATGGTTTGGTTCTGATTTGGAAAACACAAATAAGACTCAGAAGTTTACAGAAGTATACACTTGATACCAAAAAAATAAAATAAAAAATAAATAAATACACAATAGAAGTTATGAGCGGTTTGGCCCTTTTCACCGCTGTAGCGCCCCCGTCAGGCCGATTGGGGCGAGAATTGGTGAGATTGTAGACGGTGTGAGTACTACCGTCCCTTAAAGTTTTACGTCTCTACGACTTGCGGTTGGGTCTGCCGGTCACTTTTAGTGGAGAATGCTAATCCTTGGAAATTTGAACAACTCCAGAGTTTCAGATCTAGGCGCTTGAACCGCTAACTAAATATTTTAATGCTGAATATGACTTTCATGCCAATATATGACTTTGTGATTGTACTATTTGCATCCTGGTCTCATTGGAAAAAACATACCTGTGGCAACGTTTTTGCAAACCACAAAATACATACCAATAGGTACATATCGCGACCAAATCAAAGTGAAATGAACACTGGGTGGCGCTAAAAGCTTTTTCCAGAACAGATGTGCGTGAATCTGAAGTTTTGTTACGTTGTTTTTTTAACGTACACACACACTAAACCCTAAACCGACCGGATAGTGTTAACAAAAGCAAATGTGACAAAAATAAGATTGTGTCGATGTCATTTTATCTTGTGTTTTAAACTCGTCTTTGAGCTCTTTTATCATCACTCGTTTTTCAGCATCGCAAGGTCAAATCTGTAGCAGCTGAGCTATCGAGCAAACTTAGTATGTCAGAAAAGAGGAACATATGGAGCTGGTTAAGTCACGCAAACTCCACAATGTGTTCGCTTACAAATCACGGACTATGGTAAAAAAAAAAACGATAAAAAATACTGCTGTGTTACTGCCTCTAGTGTTCATTTCACTTTGAAACTGTTGCGATATGGACCTATTGGTATGTATTTTGTGGTTTGCAAAAACGTGTCCACAGGTACGTTTTGCCAAAAAGGCCAGGTTGACTATATGAATCCCCTGCCGAGTCTGGTCAGTATAAACACACGTCATCCTCTAGAGTAGGTCCTGAAGACACTTTGAAGCTCGTCTATAGAGATTGCCAAGACATGTGACCAACTGTGCTCAGAACGTAAAGAATTATGGGTATGTTTGGCCAGTTTACATTGCCTGACATAGCAGGCTAGTGTTCTGGCATGAAAATAATTAGAAATTAGGGAGAAAAACTGAATATAATCATACAAAATACAGCTACTAATACAAACAAAACATCTCTGGTTAACTAGAAGAGCATAATTTCATTCGTTTGTTAAATACGAGGCGATCTGGTGCTCGTTGGCGCTGATATCAGTGACGCGGATTTCTCGTGCATACTGCAGTCTTCACACAGACGAGCGCTTAACACCGTCACAGAGATTTTCTATTTGTTCTGGTGAAATCAGGAAACATAATTCACCAAAATTGTCCCTGCTCGATGTACAACGTGATGAGATTCGGTTTTTATGAGGAAAAAAAAAAACGGGGGCAGATTAGAAACGAGAACTTCTGACAAGCTTAACAAAGGACCATTAGGATAAGCAAAGTTTGCGACTCTATGCCTTTATTCACGTGAAAAATCTGGCTACTACTACTATATTGTGTTTAGATGCATGAATTAAACATGAGATCTATACCAATAAAATGTACCTAACCCCATTTAATGTACAATGTTGTCAATGCCGTCTTTTGGACATTCATCATATTGCGTTGGTTTTATTTTCTTGTCCTCAAACGCTCTAATCTGTTTATTTTTAAGTTACACTTAGATGGAAAAAAGAAAAAGAAAATCAATTGTTTTATTGGTTGTATTACTTTATTACGAAGGTAATCTTGGGCCTCCTTACTGCTGCTATCCATGCCATTCATCGCCTTTTTTGTCACCTCGGAAACATTAGTTTTACTATTATTTTACCACGCTGGAAAACGATAAAATAATATCCTGTTCTTAAGCTTTATGCCCCTTCCATTGTGAGAATGACTATTGCAGTTTATAACACAGCAGGTAGACGGCATCTTGAACACTGCGTTCTTCATGCAAAAATAAGAAGCCTAGCGCCCGTTTGTGCCGCGGATTCCCAAAATGCTTTGCGTTTACCACTGTGAATACGTCATTGTGACGACACATTAGCGATCTCTATAATTCAGCTGATGTGACGATCTAAACCAGCTCGACGAGTGTGCAGTGTAATCATTAGTGAGAGTGATAATGGTGTGTGTGATCTCAGAGGTGGCTCACCTGGAGGAGTGGTGAGGGTTCGGCCGTACTCCTGACACCAGCCCACCGGATGAATATAAGGACTTGTTGCATCACACCTGGAGAAAAGAAGAAATACACAAGTGCATTTAAATGCAACCGGCAAAGTAAAACATTACCCTCTATTTCATGCGTTATAAAAAGATTAACATTCAAATTGAGCTCTTTAAAAGGAAACATAGATTAAAATACATGGAAGTCACAAACCAGTAATAACCAAACAATCATCTGCAGTTAAGCCAGCAGTAAAAACTCATCCCCGCTTGAACGAGAGGGGAAACGTGTCTCTTGTTAATGTGAAAGCACGTCTTCATTACATGTAGGCATCACAGATACTTCTCCACTGAGTTATTGTGTCATAAAACCATCAAAAACTGTATTTAGTCACACTTCTGCGGCTAATATTGACCTCTTAACACGTACAGATGCCTCAGTTATTTGCATTCGCTGCACACTGACACTCTTAGTCAATCCGGACACGCTGCATAATAGAGGGATTCAGGAATATAGCGCCGATATTTGGATATTTTATGAAACAGTGACAGTCATTTGTACAAAGATGTACAAATGAATCGATCGGTAGACAGCCATACTCGAGTGTTCACATGGCATGGCTGAAGGACGTCCAAAAGGGAGAAATATTGATGTTTACTTAGACATAGCCATTATTTCTATTCGTTTTTGTGATCTGATCAGCATTAGTGGCTTCAAATGCTTTTTCAACAGATCTCAGTGTTGGATTTTAAGGTCCTTTTGTGGGTTTTTGTGGGGTAAACATGGCAGTGACTGTGTTGGGTCTCTACTTGATCCATTCTGACCAACACCTGATCGCTCACGGTCACTGACGTCTGAAGGTTGGAGGATTATAATAATAATTATGTGCCAAAACACGCACCAGTTCTTCTGACCTATTCCTACTGTGTTTGAATAAAGTGCAACAAATGTGGTGTGTTTGGGGAGCATAATGCTTGGAGAAGACATGCTGTTCACTGTCAGATCTGATCGTGTGATCTGAGCTGAAGACAGTCGAACCGAGGGAGTGTGTGCTCCTCCTCCTGAGTTATTGATGAGCAGTTAAAAGCATTCTGCAGGAGTCTCTCTCTCTCACACACACACACACACACACACACACACACACACACACACACACACACAGATAACTGGGTCAACTCCTGAGAATGAGAAAGTGCCCCATTTGTGTCCTCATGACTTATATAAGAAGGTACTCAACTTTGTCATTTGATAGATCTAAGCCTGTTCAGTTTCCTCCATTTCATCACAATTTCAGCCAATCTGTGTTTGCAGGAATTACATACAAATAAAAAATGAACTCCACCCAAATGAAGCTTTCAGTGAAATTAAAATATGCTGCTTTTATGATGTTTTTGCCCCACATGTTTTCAGAAGATATGAGCTTTCTCTAAACGTTTTCATTATGTTCACAAGAGAAACGTCATGGGTTATTCATACGTTCATATAATAAAAATATGATAAAATCAAAAACAACAATTATGCTGGTAATATAATATAATATAATTACTAATAATATAGAATATAATATAATGAATAATATAATTAATAGAATAGAATAGAATTCATATTAATACAATATAATATAATATAATATAATATAATATAATATAATATACAATAAATATAATATAATATAATATAATATAATATAATATAATATAATATAATATAATATAATATAATATAATATACAAAAAATATAATATAATTAATATAATATAATATACAATAAATATAATATAATATAATATAATATAATATAATATAATATAATATAATTAATATAATATAATATAATTAATATAATATAATATAATATAATATAATATAATATATAATATAATATAATTAATATAATATAATTAATATAATATAATATAATATAATATAATTAATATAATATAATATAATTAATATAATACATATAATATAATATAATTAATATAATATAATATAATATATAATACAATAAATATAATATAATATAATATAATATAATATAATTAATATAATATAATATAATATAATATAATATAATATAATATAATTAATATAATATAATATAATATAATATAATATAATTAATATAATATAATATAATATAATATAATATAATATAATATACAATAAATATAATATAATATAATTAATATAATATAATATAATTAATATAATATAATATAATATAATATAATATAATATAATTAATATAATATAATATAATATAATATAATATATAATATAATATAATTAATATAATATAATATAATTAATATAATATAATTAATATAATATAATATAATATAATATAATATAATTAATATAATATAATATAATTAATATAATATAATATAATATAATATATAATACAATAAATATAATATAATATAATATAATTAATATAATATAATATAATATAATATAATATAATATAATTAATATAATATAATATAATATAATATAATATAATATAATATAATTAATATAATATAATTAATATAATATAATATAATATAATATAATATAATATAATATAATATAATATAATATAATATAATATAATATAATGATAGTGATAGTGATAGTGGTGATGATGTGGTTAAATTAAGAGAAATGCCAAAACTGAACCGAATTGTTTGGTAAATGTCCTGCTTCAGGGTTAGAGAGTAAAGTTCACTTTTAGTATTTCACTATAACCATATTTTAATGGTTTAGGGTTAAAAGTTCAATAATTCATGTGGTCATGTAAACGCTTAAGCAACGGCTTTCTCACACGGTTTTGTGCATTTTAGGGCATGATTTGATGCAAAAAATGCATTGTCATAAAGTTATCTCTTTTCAAAGATAATAAAAAACAATTGTTCCCTTTCAGGAAGGCACATTACACACACACTCATTCAAAAACACATACACACACACACGCACACACACACACACACACAGCAGTGATTTTACCAGTAGTCATAACTTTCGTCCCAGTTGTCAAAGTGCACCAGGAATCGGCTGTCCACCATGTCGGTAACCGTGGCAACACAGATGAACGAGGGATTCTTCTTATCAATGGCCTCCAACTTCATCCCAACCCTAAAGCCTGACGGCGTCACTGTCTGAAACACACACACACATCCCATAATATCTGCAGCAAACTAAACACTCAAATACGTCACATTACTGTCAAATAGTGAGGTGTTTAATGTGAGTTAAATGTGCTGTGGATGTCTAGTGTAGTGTGTGTTATTACAGTGAAACACTGCCATCTAGGGGAAATGTCATGTGATGCATACACACACACACACACTCACAATGTTCTGGTTCTGAAAGAGGGCTTTGGGTGCCGTCTGTATTTTATTTAGTTTGATGTAGGAGGACCAGCTAAAATCTTCATCCTTCATCCCTGCGGACACACACACACACACGTTTGTTTTTGTGACATATGGGGACATTCCATAGGCGTGATGGTTTTTATACTGTACAAACCGTATTTTCTATCACCCTTACACTGCCCCTAAACTTACCCACACACACACACAGCTCCTAAACCTACCCATCTCACACACACACACACTGCCCCTAAACCTACCCATCACAGGAAACATTCTGCATTTTTACTTTCTCATAAAAACTCCTCCTGTGTGATTTATAAGCCTTTTGTAAAGTGGGGCCATGGGTAATGTCCTCATATTTCACCCTCTCCTGTAATACCTGTGTCATACCCATGGCATTATACACATTTGAGTCCTCATGTCACAAAAACATGCCCACACACACACACACACACACAGGACGTGAGGAACAACAGCACACAAACTGCTATGCCCCAAACAGAACCATTTCATCACAGCTCCAGTGACAGAATGACGGACAAAGCACTAAAAAAATACTGAACCATATTTAGGACTAATTCAAAAACATTTCAGGAGAAAGTAACCGCTTCTGTTGTTTCTGCTGTGGTGGATCATGGGATTTAGGCTGATTTAAAGCGGACCTATTATGCTTCTTTATACAAGATGTCTCAGGCGTCTCCAGAATGTGTGTGTGAAGTTTATTACACCATGATGTAAATGCCCATTTTTGAGTGGAAGGAAGAACATGCTCTTTTTTGTGCATGTATCTTTAAATGCAAATGAGCTGCTTCTTTCCAGAAGAGGGCGGAGCCTGTACAGCTCGTTCCTCCGATACTCTGCCAAAAACATCTGTTTGGTTTTGATGATCATCTCGATCGTGCTCACATGACATTGCAGTTCTTCATCATCATGAGGGTTTATGATCTGCATGTGTTTGAAAACTAGCCTGACAAGCCGGACCCACATCAAGATGTTTGGTCTGAAACTCTCCATTGACGGCTCAATCCGAGGGGCGGATAAACGGCTGTCTGTCAAACTCCCTCTGCACGCGATAGGATAGCGCTACACCAACCAGAGCAACGAAGGTGAAGCAGAGCTCGCTGACAGATTAAACATTCGCTGTATCCGGTCGGCTAAACTCTGAACACATCTTCCCTTCTTAAGAATGACTTCAGTGCCGTTCTTTGTTCTTTTCTCAGAGAAAAGCTTAACTCAAGTCTTCCAGAGTCGCGGTCAAAGCTGATTCGAAAGACCGCCGTTCGCCAGTTTCTGTGTTTACTAGAAGCACGCAAACGCAACTCGGCCGTCGTCATTATGGCCCCGCCCACCGACTCTATACAGATTAGATTTGCTGCCGCTAGGGTGCGTCTCGATTTCTAGGCTATTTGAAAGCCATATCCGCCTAAACTTCTGAGATACGGTTTTCTGAGCACACACACACACACACACACACACACACACACACACCCGAAGAGTGCGCAGACAGAGCATCCCGTGAGTATCAAACTAAGTTCTCTTTCACATCTTATTGCGCTTAAACTGTCAAAAACACACAATGGTTGTTGGCCCTATTCGAAAAAGGGTGGAGTCTGTCAGTAGTCATGGGTGGGGTCTATGCTAAAAGGGTGGAGTCTGTCAGTAGTCATGGGTGGGGTCTATGCTAAAAGGGTGGAGTCTGTCAGTAGTCATGGGTGGGGTCTATGCTAAAAGTGCGGAGTCTGTCAGTAGTCATGGGTGGGGTCTATGCTAAAAGGGTGGAGTCTGTCAGTAGTCATGGGTGGGGTCTATGCTAAAAGGGTGGAGTCTGTCAGTAGTCATGGGTGGGGTCTATGCTAAAAGGGTGGAGTCTGTCAGTAGTCATGGGTGGGGTCTATGCTAAAAGTGCGGAGTCTGTCAGTAGTCATGGGTGGGGTCTATGCTAAAAGGGTGGAGTCTGTCAGTAGTCATGGGTGGGGTCTATGCTAAAAGGGTGGAGTCTGTCAGTAGTCATGGGCGGGGTCTATTCTAAAAGGGTGGAGTCTGTCAGTAGTCATGGGTGGGGTCTATGCTAAAACGGCGGAGTCTGTAAGTAGTTATGGGCGGAGTCTGTCAGTGGTGGTAGGCGGAGTCTATGTGAATAGGGTGGAGTCAGTCAGTAGTACACTCTAAAATAAATTGGTGCTATTTCACACTAAAAGTGGTTCTCGGCTTGTAATCATAGGGGATCCACTGTTGGTGCCAAATAGCACCATATCTTTAAAAGTGCACCAATGACCATTTGACAAAGCACCTTTGTCAAATGATGCTATGTAGAACCCATAAGAGGTGCCATATCGCATTTTATTTCTTCCTCAATAATGGTGCCAAACGGCACCAAAAGTAGTTCTTTGGTGTGTAAAGAACCTTAAAAGGGGCTTGAAAGGTTCTTTGTACGGCAGTGGTGCTATATAGCACCTTTATCACCCCAAAGAACCGCTGAAGAACCATACAGGGCCTTAACAGGTTCTGGATATGGTAACGGTGCCATATAGCACTTGAGTCATCCCAAAGAACTGGTGAAGAACCACTGAAGAACCACTCAATCACCAAGATTTGGTGCTATACAGCACTTAAAGGGTTGCTTCAGCGATTAGCATATGGCTTTGTATCAGTAGAAACCCTGGAGTATAATCAAATGATTGTGGTTTCCCCCCTCATATCCCCCTGAGACGAGAGATTTATGCGTTTTATTTCTGGAAAAATTCCTCCTATGACGCAAATTGACGATATTTGCGTCATCTTTGGAATGTTTGGCCAAAGACTAAAGACTACAGCCAGCAGAGGGAGCCATTTCCTCATGTTTTACACTCGCTCATGAGGGATGGAGATCACACTCACAGCTCAGCTCAGCTACAGGCACTCATTTACACAGAGCTATGGTGAGCAATGGAAGTCTTTTAACTTCTCAAATTCATTTCTATGAAAGTTAAGCCTGCAAAGGCATGAACTGAAACGCGTGCCAGACTGAACTGGCGTTGTGAATGTATGCCGCGAGTGTAGTCGCGATTACCTCAGCTCTCATCACGAGAGCTCATCAGCTCATTAATCTCACTCCTGCAGTCAGTGCTCAGTGCTGTGAGACTCGCGCGGCGACTCGATCGTTATATTGAACACACACGTTCAGTTTTTATTTGTAGTCTTCTCCAACTCAGTCACAGTAATCCAGTAGCGGTGGCTTTGGGAGTGGCCTCACAGGACAGTGAAGCATTCTGGGAATTGTAGTCTTTCATCCCCATGAGACAAAAATGTGAATAGGGCGGAGTCAGTCATTGGTGGTGGGCGGAGTCTATGTGAATAGGGCGGAGTCCGTCACTGGTAGTGGGTGGAGTCTATGTGAATAGGGCGGAGTCAGTCATTGGTAGTGGGCGGAGTCTATGTGAATAGGGTGGAGTCAGTCAGCATTTGTGGGCGGGGGTTAAGCAAACGTGACGTCACACTACTAGAAACTGCCAGCGGCTTATTCTGAGACACTGCTTATGATTTATGGGGATTAAAAAAAGGAGTGTGTGGATTTTCACCATTATAGGGTGGCTGTGTAACACACTGCCGACACTCATTAATGATTAAATAACATGTAAAAGTGAATTTTGCATAATAGGTCCCCTTTAAGATTTGTCCACTGAATGCTTGTATTGAATTCTGGGTATTCTCTGAGTCTCTGGAGTCTCTTGCCTTTAGGTGGATGCAGCTTGTGTCCGGTTTTCTCACACCATCCCGCTGGGTGGATGTCAGGAGAGTTGGAATTCAACCAAAAGTCATAGCAGTCGGAAAACTTATCGAAATGCAGTCTGATACGATGTCCCAACACCTGCAAATACACACAAGGTAACCGAGATTGCTGGAGGTGATGGTGAGAAAAGTCCTGTGACTCATGAACATATCCAGCATTAGCAGAGTGTGTTAGAGTTAGAGTGTGTTAGAGTTAGAGTGTGTTAGAGTTAGAGTGTGTTAGAGTCAGAGTGTGTTAGAGTCAGAGTGTGTTAGAGTTAGAGTGTGTTAGAGTCAGAGTGTGTTAGAGTTAGAGTGTGTTAGAGTTAGAGTGTGTTAGAGTTAGAGTGTGTTAGAGTCAGAGTGTGTTAGAGTCAGAGTGTGTTAGAGTTAGAGTGTGTTAGAGTCAGAGTGTGTTAGAGTCAGAGTGTGTTAGAGTTAGAGTGTGTTAGAGTTAGAGTGTGTTAGAGTCAGAGTGTGTTAGAGTTAGAGTGTGTTAGAGTCAGAGTGTGTTAGAGTCAGAGTGTGTTAGAGTTAGAGTGTGTTAGAGTTAGAGTGTGTTAGAGTTAGAGTGTGTTAGAGTTAGAGTGTGTTAGAGTCAGAGTGTGTTAGAGTTAGAGTGTGTTAGAGTCAGAGTGTGTTAGAGTTAGAGTGTGTTAGAGTTAGAGTGTGTTAGAGTTAGAGTGTGTTAGAGTTAGAGTGTGTTAGAGTTAGAGTGTGTTAGAGTTAGAGTGTGTTAGAGTTAGAGTGTGTTAGAGTCAGAGTGTGTTAGAGTTAGAGTGTGTTAGAGTCAGAGTGTGTTAGAGTTAGAGTGTGTTAGAGTCAGAGTGTGTTAGAGTTAGAGTGTGTTAGAGTTAGAGTGTGTTAGAGTCAGAGTGTGTTAGAGTTAGAGTGTGTTAGAGTCAGAGTGTGTTAGAGTTAGAGTGTGTTAGAGTTAGAGTGTGTTAGAGTTAGAGTTAGAGTGTGTTAGAGTTAGAGTGTGTTAGAGTTAGAGTGTGTTAGAGTTAGAGTGTGTTAGAGTTAGAGTGTGTTAGAGTTAGAGTGTGTTAGAGTTAGAGTGTGTTAGAGTCAGAGTGTGTTAGAGTTAGAGTGTGTTAGAGTTAGAGTGTGTTAGAGTTAGAGTGTGTTAGAGTTAGAGTGTGTTAGAGTCAGAGTGTGTTAGAGTCAGAGTGTGTTAGAGTTAGAGTGTGTTAGAGTCAGAGTGTGTTAGAGTTAGAGTGTGTTAGAGTCAGAGTGTGTTAGAGTTAGAGTGTGTTAGAGTTAGAGTGTGTTAGAGTTAGAGTGTGTTAGAGTTAGAGTGTGTTAGAGTTAGAGTGTGTTAGAGTCAGAGTGTGTTAGAGTTAGAGTGTGTTAGAGTTAGAGTGTGTTAGAGTTAGAGTGTGTTAGAGTTAGAGTGTGTTAGAGTCAGAGTGTGTTAGAGTTAGAGTGTGTTAGAGTTAGAGTGTGTTAGAGTTAGAGTGTGTTAGAGTCAGAGTGTGTTAGAGTTAGAGTGTGTTAGAGTTAGAGTGTGTTAGAGTTAGAGTGTGTTAGAGTTAGAGTGTGTTAGAGTCAGAGTGTGTTAGAGTTAGAGTGTGTTAGAGTCAGAGTGTGTTAGAGTTAGAGTGTGTTAGAGTCAGAGTGTGTTAGAGTCAGAGTGTGTTAGAGTCAGAGTGTGTTAGAGTTAGAGTGTGTTAGAGTTAGAGTGTGTTAGAGTCAGAGTGTGTTAGAGTCAGAGTGTGTTAGAGTTAGAGTGTGTTAGAGTTAGAGTGTGTTAGAGTTAGAGTGTGTTAGAGTTAGAGTGTGTTAGAGTTAGAGTGTGTTAGAGTCAGAGTGTGTTAGAGTTAGAGTGTGTTAGAGTCAGAGTGTGTTAGAGTTAGAGTGTGTTAGAGTTAGAGTGTGTTAGAGTTAGAGTGTGTTAGAGTTAGAGTGTGTTAGAGTCAGAGTGTGTTAGAGTCAGAGTGTGTTAGAGTCAGAGTGTGTTAGAGTTAGAGTCAGAGTGTGTTAGAGTCAGAGTGTGTTAGAGTTAGAGTGTGTTAGAGTTAGAGTGTGTTAGAGTTAGAGTGTGTTAGAGTCAGAGTGTGTTAGAGTTAGAGTCAGAGTGTGTTAGAGTCAGAGTGTGTTAGAGTTAGAGTGTGTTAGAGTTAGAGTGTGTTAGAGTTAGAGTGTGTTAGAGTCAGAGTGTGTTAGAGTCAGAGTGTGTTAGAGTTAGAGTCAGAGTGTGTTAGAGTCAGAGTGTGTTAGAGTTAGAGTGTGTTAGAGTTAGAGTGTGTTAGAGTCAGAGTGTGTTAGAGTCAGAGTGTGTTAGAGTTAGAGTCAGAGTGTGTTAGAGTCAGAGTGTGTTAGAGTTAGAGTGTGTTAGAGTTAGAGTGTGTTAGAGTTAGAGTGTGTTAGAGTTAGAGTGTGTTAGAGTCAGAGTGTGTTAGAGTTAGAGTGTGTTAGAGTCAGAGTGTGTAAGAGTTAGAGTGTGTTAGAGTTAGAGTGTGTTAGAGTTAGAGTGTGTTAGAGTTAGAGTGTGTTAGAGTTAGAGTGTGTTAGAGTTAGAGTGTGTTAGAGTCAGAGTGTGTTAGAGTTAGAGTGTGTTAGAGTCAGAGTGTGTTAGAGTTAGAGTGTGTTAGAGTTAGAGTGTGTTAGAGTTAGAGTGTGTTAGAGTTAGAGTGTGTTAGAGTTAGAGTGTGTTAGAGTTAGAGTGTGTTAGAGCCAGAGTGTGTTAGAGTTAGGGTGTGTTAGGCCGGAGACACACTGCAAGCGTGGTGTGAGCGTGGCGTTTCTGTTGCGTGTCAGTCGCGGGGCGGCTGCGTGGCGTTTTCTCTGTCATTGCACACCAGAAGCGTGTCTGACGCGGCGCTGCTGCTGCTATTAATGTACAGGGAAGCCCTATACTTCATGTTAAATATAAATATATTGTCTATTGATACAGCAAAGACAACGTCGGCAGTAGCCGATTGACGATACACATCTATGGTATAGACGGCAAAATAGGCTACAGAATATTTCGTTCTGTATTGACAGGTTTAATATTTCAAAATCAATAATTATGTTGTTTTTTATTATTACAAGTAGGACTATATCTGCATTTATGTTAACCTAAAGACTTTCAAACATGAAAATGTCGTTTATTAATATGTATCCGTGTCAAAATGGCATATAAACATCTTTTCCTATGCTATTTTGCCTAGAAACGCTTCCGACACGCTCGCGTGTCGCGTGAAAAATAGGCGTCTCTTCTATTTGAAGCATGCACGTTTACCGAAATAAAAACGGACACGCCACGCAGCCGAGACGCTCACGGCACGCTTGCAGTGTGTCCCCGGCTTTAGAGTTAGAGTCAGAGTGTGTTAGAGATGTGTTGGTACCTCAGCGATGGTGAGGACGCAGTACATGGACGGGTGTTCAGGGTCGATGCCCTCCAGTCTCATCCCAAGCCTGAAGCCGTTCTTACACTGCGGTAATGACTGATACTGCACACACACACACACACACGTTAGTTTTTTGTGAATTGTGGGGATATTCCATAGGCATAATGCATTTTACACTGTACAAACTGTACATTCCCCCTACACTTCCCCTGCCCCTAAACCTAAACACACACACACGTTTGTTTTTGTGACATATGGGGACATTCCATAGGCATAATGGTTTTTATACTGTACAAACCATATTTTCTATCCTTTTACACTGCCCCTAAACCTACCCCCCCCCCCCCCACACACACACACACACACACACACACACTGCCCCTAAACCTACCCATCACAGGAAACATTCTGCATTTTTACTTTCTCAAAAAAACTCCTGTCTGATTTATAAGCCTTTTGAAAAGTGGGGACATTAATAAATGTGATAACTGCACATTTATTAAAGGGACAGTTGAGCCATAAATGAGCCTGATGTTGATCTGCTGACCCCCAGGCCATCCCAGATGTAGGTGTGTGTGTTTCTTCAGGAGAACACAAATGAAGATTTTTAACTCAGCCGTTGCTCGTATAATGCATGTCAATGGGGTGTATTTCTATGAGAGTAAAACACACACACAGTAATGTTAAAATAACGGCACAATCATATTTACATAGATACCTCATTCGACCGATCCGCACATGCACTAATGAGGCATCTATGTAAATATATCTATGATCGCGCCGGTATTTTGACCTTACTCAGCAGAAGTAACGGCTCTGGGAACACTAGATGAGATTCGTCTGATATGAGGTAAAATAACACAAATACTGTTGTGTTTCTGGCAGAAAGCGATCGCTTCGTGTCTTAAGACATCAGTGTGTCTCCACGAGCAGCAGGGTTTAATATGGACTCGTGTGTCTGTGTGTGTTTTACTCTCATAGAAATACACCCCATTGACACGCATTATACGAGCAACAGCTGAGTTAAAAATCTTCATTTGTGTTCTCCTGAAGAAACACACACACCTACATCTGGGACGGCCTGGGGGTCAGCAGGTCAACATCAGGCTCATTTATGGCTCAGCTATCCCTTTAAACAGAAGAAGCTGAAGCCAAACTCGTCTCACCTCTTTGAAGAGTTTGCTCGGGGCCGCGGCGGCTCGCTCCTGCTCCAGGTATGAGGCCCAACACCAGGCCTTCTTCTTTCCTCCGTACGGAACCGCTGCATCATGGGAAACACACACACACACACACACACACACACACACACACACACACACACACACACGTGACTCTCAGCAGCAGTGTGTGTGTGTGTGTGTGTGTGTGTGTGTGTGTGTGTGTGTGTGTAGTCATGGTATCTGAGCAGAATGTGTGTGTGTCTCACTGTATCTGAGCAGAATGTGTGTGTGTGTGTGTGTGTCTCACTGTATCTGAGCAGAATGTGTGTGTGTGTGTGTGTGTGTGTCTCACTGTATCTGAGCAGAATGTGTGTGTGTGTGTGTGTCTCACTGTATCTGAGCAGCGCTGCGTCTCCTCTGCGCTTCCTGCGGCCTCTCGTAGCTCCGCGTGCCGGCCGCCTGCTCTCCTTCTCTTCCTGTTACACACACACAGAACAGGAGTGTGTGTGTGTGTGTGAGATCTGCTTATTCACCAGCTGTGGCTAAGAGAACTGCATCCTGACGTGTGTGTGAGTGTGTGTGATCTGCTAATTCAACAGCCGTGGCTAAGAGAACTGCGTCCTGACGTGTGTGTGTGTGAGTGTGTGTCTTTTTTGATTAAGGCTGTGCAATATATAAAAATGATCAAAATATTGCAAATGTACAAATCGCAATATTCATATCTCAACGGCACGCAATATGAGAATGATTTTAATAGGCTACTGTGAAATGTGTGTGTTTTAGCTCGACGCATATAGCAGAGGATAGACACATGAGCATGTGACTTGCTTGACGATAAAGAGTGTTACTAAACACAATAACTTGCGAAAAACAACTTGCAGTCTCTCGCTGTCTGACATACACACACACACACCGAAAAGTGTGCATAAAACCCGCCTCTTTGAAAGTGTGTGACCCCTTCAGTTCTGTTTCATGTCTACACACTCAAACTGTCAAAATACACACACATTTGTGTCAAAATGGCTGCCTTGATGAGTATTCGTGTAAACACAGTCGGTTGTGCTTAAAGTGAACAAAGTTGTAGCGATGCTTTGTTTCCCCAGAGATATATATATATATTATAAATGGATTTTACACACTAATAGCAATTTCATATCACATATCGAATATCACATTATTTAACAAGGTATTATATATCGCATTTTTCTTCAGTACCGCACAGCCCTACTTTTAATATGAAGATGTTTTGTTTTGGAGACTCTTAAAGGGTTAGTTCACCCAACAATGAAACTGATGTCATTAACTCCTCTCCTAATGTCGCTCCACACCCGTAAGACCTCCGCTCATCTTCACACACAGTTTAAGATATTTTATATTTAGTCTGAGAGCGTATGCAAGTGTATGCACACTATACTGTCCATGTCCAGAAAGGGAATAAAAACATCATCACAGTAGTCCATATGAGACATCAGTGGGTTAATTAGAGTCGAACGGTTATGAATCAGTGTAGTGATTCATGAATCGGATCAATGAATCATGAATCGATTCGCTGATTCATAACCGTTTGAATCTTTATTTGAGGATTGAACACAAACCCCGAAAGAGAAGCCAATGCTGAATAAAGTCGTAGTTTTTGTTATTTTTGGACCCAAATGTATTTTGGATGCTTCAAGAGACTCTAATTAACCCACTGATGTCTCATATGGACTACTGTGATGATGTTTTTATTCCCTTTCTGGACATGGACAGTATAGTGTGCATACACTTGCATACGCTCTCGGACTAAATATAAAATATCTTAAACTGTGTGTGAAGATGAACGGAGGTCTGACGGGTGTGGAGCGACATTAGGGAGAGGAGTTAATGACAGACATTTCATTATGGGGTGAACTAACCCTTTAAAATCTTCACACAATGTGACACTCTATAAATAAGGGAAGATGGGGAAAGTGAACTGACGTAGTCCTCGTCGTCGTCCTCTGCGACCTCCACTGAGCTGTCCTGATCTTCAGCCGCTCTCTCCGTCAGACGGCATCTCTTCCTCAGCTCTCCATTCGTCCTCTTCAGCTCTCTGAGGACATCAGGACACACACACTCTGGGTTTAACTTCATTACATCAGGACACACACACTCGAGGTTTAACTCATTACATCTCTGCATCCTGATGTGTAGACACTGAGCGACTTTAGTGTGAATAACAACATAATACTTGATCAGAGACATGACCTGTCGATATGAGTATGAGAAAATAATGTTCACGTCAGTAACTAGCCATCATCTTGTGTGTGTGTGTGTGTGTGTGTGTGTGTGTGTGTGTGTGCTTGTTTTTGTGACATGAGGACTCAAATGTGTATAATGCCATGGGTATGACACAGGTATTACAGGAGAGGGTGAAATATGAGGACATTACCCATGGCCCCACTTTACAAAAGGCTTATAAATCACACAGGAGGAGTTTTTATGAGAAAGTAAAAATGCAGAATGTTTCCTGTGGTGTGCGTGTGTGTGTGTATGTGTGTGTGGTTTAGGGGCAGTGTAAGGGGATAGAAAATACGGTTTGTAAAGTATAAAAACCATTACGCCTATGGAGAGTCCCCACATTTCACAAAAACAAACGTGTGTGTGTGTGTGTGTGTGTGTGTGTGTGTGTGCTTGTTTGCATGTGTGAGTGTGACAGTGTGTGTGTGTATATGTGTGTGTGCATGTGTGTTTAAGCTTGCGTGCATGTGTGAGTGTGACAGTGTGTGTGTGTATATGTGTGTGTGCATGTGTGTTTAAGCTTGCGTGCATGTGTGAGTGTGTGTGTGCGGTGTATGTGTGTGAGCTTGCATGTATGCATGCATGCAGTGTGTGCGCGTGTGTGTGTGGTATAGAGCTTATCTTCATTACATTGTTGTTTATGTCACACAGGGTTTTCTCATTCAGAAACTTTGCATCTATTCTCAGGTTAAGAGAGTGTGTGACACAGGAAACCCCTTTCACAACATCCTGGGCCTCTTTCTTTAAACAGCACATACGTGTTATGATTTTTTGCCAACCGTTGCACCAGACCTACCACAACCATGATAAACAGCTCTGCTTAACAACACATTGCTGCGTCAGGAAAAATACTTCTTGTAATATTTTTCATTAAACATTTTCTTTGTCACTTGGTGACAGTCATACAATTTTTGCTAGAAAATGTTTCTGTGCAAAATTACTGATATGTGTAAGACCAAAAAATGCTGGATCAGTCGAGCCGATTACTGAGGCGAACTGAACTCAGCACTGAAGCAGCCATTTTAGAGCCGCCTGACATCTCCAGGTTTACCATGACGGTGCCAACCCTGTGTCCTCAAGCTGACCTTTCCTTTGCATGAATAAATGCTCCGGAAGACATATTGCCAGTCATTTCCTTCTCGACTCGTTTGGTCAGAGAGCTGACGGTCAGGATGATTTTAGAGTAGAGGAAAACTAATAATAATCACAATAATTGTTTGATTTCCAACCTGCCTAAATGCCACTTACTGTAATAAGGTCATGTGACTATAACTCAGCATGCCACGGTTTAAAAACTGTTCTTGCACAACTAATTATTAAAATACAGCAATCTCAATTAAAACTACCACATGATCGTACTCCTAAAAGACAGCGACTCGGCTGTAAGTCTATTAAAGCTTTGACAGTCTGATCACAGCGAACACTCAGATCTGATCCAGAGAGAGCCGCTGTCATGAAATAGCTTCACAAATAGTCTTTTCAACCACACAGGATCATTATTTCTGTCTTACAATCATTGAGATTATCACAGAAGTGCTGGATAAAAGTTTATAGTTCAGATATAAACACCGATGTCTGTGGTAGAGATCAAAATAGAGTCGATCACCTTTAGAAAGTGACCTGATGCTATTAAAAAAGGTTGTATCAGTTACATCATTACACCAGTAGGTGGAGACAAGACACTGATAAAACATGTGAGTCATTGAATCATTCACTCAAGAGCTTTGTTCAAAAACACTGATTCATCCAGTAATGAAACAAGTGAAGTCTTCATGAGTGAGTCATTGAATCATTCACTCAAAAGATTCGGTCAAAAACATTGATTCATCCAGTAATGAAACAAGTGAAGTCTTCATGAGTGAGTCATTGAATCATTCACTCAAAAGATTCGGTCAAAAACACTGATTCATCCAGTAATGAAACAAGTGAAGTCTTCATGAGTGAGTCATTGAATCATTCACTCAAAAGATTCGGTCAAAAACACTGATTCATCCAGTAATGAAACAAGTGAAGTCTTTATGAGTGAGTCGCTGAATCATTCACTCAAGAGGTTTGTTCTAAAACACTGATTCATCCAGTAATGAAACAAGTGAAGTCTTCGTGAGTGAGTCATTGAATCATTCACTCAAGAGATTTGTTCAAAAACACTGATTCATCCAGTAATGAAACAAGTGAAGTCTTCATGAGTGAGTCGCTGAATCATTCATTCAAGAGATTTGTTCAAAAATGCTGATTCATCCAGTAATGAAACAAGTGAAGTTTTTATGAGCGAGTCATTGAATCATTCACTCAAGAGATTTGTTCAAAAACACTGATTCATCCAGTAATGAAACAAGTGAAGTCTTCATGAGTGAGTCGTTGAATCATTCACTCAAGAGATGTTATTATAAGCCTGTGCTGCCCCTTTAAATGCTTGAGCTCGTTAAAGCAGGATGGATTCTGATTGGCTGAGGATGTTTTAATGGTTTATCATCTGATCAGCAGTGATAGTGATGAAGCTTGACTTACTCTTGCTGCTCCTGCTGCAGACAGCGCTCGCTGCAGTGAAGTCCATTAGACAGGAAGTCCACCACGGAGCCCTTCCTGTTACAGCGCACACAAACCAGGCCTCGCTGGGCCCATGAAGACTCCTCCTTTGAGACGGGTCGCTCCGTCACAGCTGAGGAAAGTCAACAATAATATTAATATTAATAATAGATGATCCTAATATTACTGATCAATCATCATCTGTGGTATCAGACAGGGCTGTGCTCTATTCAGATGGAAGTCTTCGCTTTCAAACACAAGGTTAAATGAATATCGAATCATTGCCAAATTAACATATAGGTAGGCCTGTCACAATAATCAATATATCGATATATCACACAATATATGTACATGACCTCAATCCTTTTTTTTTGTGATGCAATATATCGGCCATTATGTTTACATGATAATGAATGTCTCCAATACTTTACTGGATTGTGCCGTCATCTTGTATGTTTTCCGTGCCGGAGGCGAAAGTGTTTTTTGGGCCGTTCCTTCATACACAGAGCGGTTATCCACAGGTGAAAAAATATATATAAAGTGTTTTCCTGACAACTACTGACCGTTTGGCAGAATAATAAAGTCCCCAAATGGACTCATTTCACAAGGGAGCCATTTCACAAGGGAACATGTTTATTTATTATTTATTACAATTTTACATTTTTAATTTCAGATAATATATTTTTTACCCTTAATTTCCATGATCTAAAGAACTAAAAGGTTGTCATTAGAAAGTGTGTAGGTCTACTTGCATTATTATGCTCTTATATTAGGATTATATATTCAGTGGCATAAAATAGTCTTAAAATGACAATAATATTGTTTATCGCAATTATTTCTGGCACAAAATATCGCAAAAAAAGTAGTTATCGTGACAGACCTACATCTAGGACTCACTGCTCTATGTGGTGAGCATTCTAAAATCAATATACTAGCTGTATAATTGTGCGTGTACTATTTTAATTTCTTCTTGGGACTAAATTGGCCCACTTTTTAGTTTATAAAAGTATTTTTAAGTGTACTTAACCAGGGGCCTCATTTATAACTGTTGCGTTCGCACAAAACAGGCCCTGAGGGGGGCGCAGTCCCACCGCTTACCTCCATACATAAGCATGTACAATTTAGTGAAATTATCTCATTTAGGAGTTATAGACATTTGTATTTATGAGCATATAAAAAATAACCCACACCTGACTTTGATTGCATTTTTTTTTGTCTCGATCTGACTAATTATTTCAAAGATATTTGTGAAAGTTGTTAAAATGCTAAATCACAATGGCAAACAAACCATAAGGCGAAACCTAGCATGTTTGGTATCATTGGACTTAATAAGTCGACCACACCAAAAGTTATAAGCATGTGAATATCGAGCCAATGACCCATATCGAGTTTCGTAATGATACGCTAATGCGTTTAAATACAGCATTTTACTACAAAATTAAAAATGGCAGACGCCCAAAATGGCTGATATGGAAAACATGCTGCCCTGAATCTATCGAGACCTTTTTTATGATTTTTGGGCAAACCGTTCAGAAATTATAAGCAAAAATAGAAATTGTTCGTATCTCCGGACCAGTAGGTGGCGCAGATAGATCAACCATTGAATACCGTAGTATTTTTTCCCTACTATAGTATTCAATGGTTGTTGTCTCTGCTTGGTTATGAACATTCTTCCAAATATCTTCTTTTGTGTTCAGCAGAAGAAATAAACTTATAAAGGTACAACTTGAGGGAGAGTAAATGATGACAGAATTTTAATTTTGGGGGGAACTACCCCTTTAAGTAGTAAACTATTAAATAGTCTTTAATCAGTATACAGTACTTGAATCATAGTTTCAGAAGTTTAGTACTGTTACACTTAAAAGTATACTTTTAAAGAGTGGGCCAAAAAAGTCACCTATTGTGCAAGTTCTCCCACTTAAAAAGATGAGAGTCCTGTAATTTTTTATCATAGGTACATTTCAACAGAATGAGAGACAGAATGAGAAAAGAAATAAATCCAGAAAATCATATTGTCTGATTTTTTTAGAATTTATTTGCGAATTATGGTGGAAAATAAGTATTTGGTCAATAACAGAAGTTCATCTCAAAACTTTGTTATATACCCTTTGTTGGCAATGACAGAGATCAAAAGTTTTCTGTAAGTCGCCACAAGGTTTTTACACACTGTTGCTGGTCGTTTGGCCATTCCTCCCTCAGATCTCCTCTAGAGCAGTGATGTTTTGGGGTTTTGCTGGGCAACACATATTTTTAACTCCCTCCAAAGATGGGGTTGAGATCTGGAGACTCCAGGACCTTGAATTGCTTCTTACGAAGCCACTCCTTCGTTCCCCGGTCGGTGTGTTTGGGATCATTCTTATGCTGAAAGACCCAGCCATGTTTCATCTTCAATACCCTTGCTGATGGAAGGAGGTTTTTACTCAAAATCTCACGATACATGGCCCCATTTATTCTTTACATCCTCACCGCTCAGTCGTCCTGGTCCCTTTGCAGAAAAACAGCCTCAAAGCATGTTTCCACCCTCATGCTTCAAAGCAACTTTCTCTGTAACTTTCTCTTTCTCTCATTCTTTCTTCTCCAAACAAGACAAGTTGAGTTATTACCAAAAAGTTCTATTCTGGTTTCATCTGACCATATGGCATTCTCCCAATTCTCTTCTGGATCATCCAAATGCTCTCTAGTAAACTTCAGACGGGCCCGAACATTTACTGGCTTAAGCAGGGGGACACGTCTGGCACTGCAGGATTTGAGTGATGGCGTAGTGTGTTACTGATGGTAGCCTTTGTTACTTTGCTCCCAGCTCTATGCAGGTCATTCATTAGGTCCTCCCGTGTAGATCCTTCTGGGATTTTTGCTCACCGTTCTTGTGATCATTTTGACCCCACAGGTTGAGATCTTGCGTGGAGCCCCAGATCGAGGGAGATTATCAGTGGTCTTGTATGTCTTCCATTTTCTAATAATTGCTCCCACAGTTGATTTCTTCACACCAAGCTGCTTACCTATTGCAGATTCAGTCTTCCCAGCCTGGTGCAGGTCTTCAGTTTTAATTTCTGGTGTCCTTTGACAGCTCTTTGGTCGTGGCCATAGTGGAGTTTGGAGTCTGACTGTTTGAGGTTGTGGACGGGTGTCTCTTATACTGATAACGAGTTCAAACAGGAGCCATTAATACAGGTAACGAGTCGAGGACAGAGGAGCCTCTTCAAGAAGAAGTTACACGTCTGTGAGAGCCAGAAATCTTGCTTTTTTGTAGGTGACCAAATACTTATTTTCCACCATAATTTGCAAATAAATTCTTGAAAAATCAGACAATGTGATTTTCTGGATTTTTTTCTTCTTTTCTTATTCTGTCTCTCATAGTTTAAGTGTATCTATGATGCAAATTACAGGCCTCTCTCATCTTTTCAAGTGGGAGAACTTGTACAATTGGTGTCTGACTAAATACTTATTTGCCCCACTGTAAAAGTGGGCAAGTTTAGTCCCAAGTAGTATCGAAGCAGTATATATACTTCTAGTACACTGATATTAGTATACTTACTACATAAGGTATACCTAAATATATAGGATACTAAAGTATCCTTAATAAAGTGAACTTGAAGCACACTTATTTGTCTGTAAGCGCAGCTGTAATCACTGATGCTTTGATCGTTTGCTTTAGGTTATGCCGCCTTCACGTGCTATTGGAATTATCATAAATACGAGTTTCCGATGTAAAAATTGCACATGATGTCGTGTTTACCACTGGGAAGTTCGGAAATAATTCCCGAGATGGGTGTGGCATAACCGTTATAAATGGCAGATGGGAGATGAATTTCTGCTGTGGCAGGTGTTTTATTCGGTTTTTTCCGCAGTAGTTTCATTGTCTTGTCTTGTTGTTAAAGTAGTACATATTTACATAAACTAATAATCATTTGAAGCATATTGTGTATTTTAAACACATCGAGAATCGCATGTAGTTGACCATCATTCCAGAATAGCGAGCAAGCTGACTATCTAGATAGTGTGGTAAAAATACTATACAATAGGATCATGTATGGCTGAAAACTATTGCCATTTTAGTCTTTAAGCAGCCTTATCTTGTCCACATTATTCCTTTACTGTGAATGTGATTATAAACGATATGCTTTCGTGTTGTGCTGCTAGTGTTTGCCAGTATGATTTCCTGGGAAATGACTGAAATGGTTATAGTGTTAAAGTAACATTTTCCCAAGACACAAAATGTATAAACCTGGCGTCCTCCATTCTTTCCGACAACAAAGCACCTGAACACAACAAGCTCATAATCATGACTTCTGAAGTGGGAAACTTCCGATAGCATGTGAAGGCAGCATTAGAGACGGTAACTAAGGGGGCAGGGCTTAAGGGGAGTGTGTTATTGTGCTGTACCCTCTTGAGCCGTGGGGACGCTCCATGTGGTGGTGGCGTGAGCTTTCTTGCCCCTCTCCTCCTCCATCTCATCCGTTATAACCTCCAGGACCCCGAACTCATTCACCCGGAACTGACACACACACACAGACACACAACAAAGACGCTCACACACTGTCTGCACTGCTGAGTGTACACAACTAACACACACACACACACAAGGATTTAATGCAGTTTTTAGGTTGACAGGCCGTTTATCGCATGTCAAATCCTCACCTTGAGCTCGCTGCCAGGAAGCGTTCCCACTCCGTCCTTCCAGTCCATGGCTCCGTATACGTCAAACTCTGGAGCCGCTGCACTGGGGCCCGAAGACGCCATCACACTATATATATATATAATAATAATAATAATTCACATCAGTCAATTCCCCTCTGGCGCTTTTGTACTTCATCTAGACACACACTTCCCAGATGCCAACATGGTGTCGGCCCAGATCCGGCTCACATCTGGAACACATGGATGCGGGCCGGTTCTGGGTTGGTGCGTTTTTACTCCTGGAAAACAAAGCTAAATGCTGATTTACACTGCAAAAATGCTTTTCTTACTTAGTATTTTTGTCTTGTTTCTAGTTAAAATATAAAACAATTCTTACATTAAGAAACATTTACTAGACAAGTAAAAATTATTGTCTTGTTTTGGGCAAAAATAACTCAAAATGAAGAGAGTTTTTGCTTAAAATAAGATAAATAATCTGCCAATGGGGTGAGGAAAATAATCTTGTTTTCTGTTTGAATTAAGATTATTTTTCTCACCCCATTGGCAGATTATTTATCTTATTTTAAGCAAAAACTCTCTTCATTTTGAGTTATTTTCCCCAAAACAAGACAATTACTTTTGCTTGTCAAGTAAATTCTTCTTAATGTAAGAATTTATAGATATTTGGACTTAAAACAAGACAATAATACAAAGTAAGAAAAGCTTTTATTGCAGTGTGTGCCTTTTTTGAGATCATAGATTGTAAGATTAACAATTAAATCAGAATCACATTTATTTTTTCTGTAAGATATGGCTTTTTAGGCCCATTATTGACAGGTATTGTGGGTTTCACCCATCTACTAATGAAAAATTATTTAAAACAACACTATTTTACATGTTATCCTACAATTACGCTGCAAAAGTGTTTCTTATTCGTAATATTTTTGTCTTGTTCCCAGTCTAAATATCTAAGATATATTTTTTCTTGTTTTCTAGAGAGAAAAAAAACAAATGAAGTGAGTTTTTGCTTAAAACAAGCCAAATAAACCCCATTGGCAGACATTTTAGAAAAGAAAACAAGAAAAAATATCTCACAACTTTACTTATCCAGTTAATTGCATCTTGCTTTATGAATTTTTTGATATTTGGACTGAAAACAGGCAAAAAAATACAAAATAACAAAAGCATTTTTTTGCAGCGTAGAAAACTTTATGTGAACAATTACAATGTTGTTTTAGCCCAGAACTGGTTTAACAGCTATCGCCTAATGAACTGCACTGTTCTTGTGCATTTAGAAAGGAGACAATACATTTGCATGCTTACTTTAATGCACACTCTATGCACCATAAAAATATTAGAGGAAGACGGATTGTTTCTTCTTATAGCCTAAGTCACTCCTGTAAAGCAGTACAGCTGTTCCTATAGCTGAAGTGATCTGTAAGGACACATAACCGAACAGCACACAGTGTGTGTGTGTGTGTGTGTGTGTGTGTTAGTGGCGCATGAGGCCTACAGCATGTGCGTGTCGATCGCGCCGCCGCCTCCAGAGGTCGCTGTTGCCCGCACTCATCCGCGGCGCTGCAAACTTTCAAGCCTCCCGTTGAAAACAATGAAATCAACACAAATGCAGGCAACACTATAACATTTACAATGTGTTTTGATTAATTTTGACATCGTTTAGCACTACACGAAGTCAGAGATGAACAGCTCTCTTGTAAAATTATTCCCACTGCTTATTTATTACGTGGCACAATTAATAATAATAATTTTCTTAATGAATATTTAAAAAATCCGTGCAAATATGTACTTTTTCTAATGTTAAGCACAATCTATTTTTTACACAAACCATTTTTTATTTTATTAAATGTATTGTCGATGATTATGATGATACAAAAAATCCTACATGTTATTTTTTCACCTCGAGTTTTAATGCACCGGGTTTTTTTCCCTATTAAACGCGTTTATTTCATGCATTTCTCACGTGCAGCTCTCTTGCATTGAAATAGTTTCCCCTGAATGAGCTGAAAATATGATATTTTTCTTTAGATATGGTCGACGACGAGCAGCGATGGCATATTTCGCACGGCGCAGTATCAGATATTAAAACACTTTTCTTTAATGTGTTTTAAAGGCAGTTTCTCAAAATGGCGGAGCAGGAATTATATTCACTATATAATTGAAAGACACAGGCCTGGCGAATCGCGTCGTTATTGCTGATCAATGACATTTAAAGTGAATGATTGAGCTGATCGAGGCATGTTTTGTTTCGCACGATCAGTTCCTGCCATATGCACTTATTCCACACAGACTCATAAATACACGCTTTATTCCTGCCATAAGCCACAAAAACACACTTTGATCCTTTCTATCGACTGCGTCTGTTTTGAGTGTCATTCATTAGCGTTATTCTTTATTTCACACTCTCTGTCTCTCTCTCTCTCTCTTCCTGTGCTCATATTATTGATGACACGTCCAGGCGTTTTCTACTTTATATCTAACTTTCATTATTATTCCGATGCATTAAACCTCCCGCGAAAGTCGCACACGCCGCATAAAGGTTCATTACACAGTATAAAATGCAATACAAGCAGTTTATCCTAGCGTGCGATTGTTTTAATTTGTCTGTTTCTTACCCAAATTCTCCCACGAGTACTGAGAAATTGGCCAGGCGGACTCCAGTGCGCATGCGCAGAGCCGTCGCGCTTCACACTCGCCCATCATGACAATATCGAAAGTTTTGCGCTGAAAACAATTCCGTCGAATCGCGACGCTGTCGCTTTCGGTCACGGATCCTCTCAAACCCGCCTGTGTGTGTGTGTTAAGGTGGTCCCACGGCGTAAAACATCGCCATTACTGTTTTGTTACTAAAAATAAATTCCTGCGTGCGACCGAACCTTCCAAAATGCGCATAAACACCTCAGTAAATACAAACAATCAAAGTGTTGAGATGGAGAAATGTGACGAACCGTGTGTTGGCTGTGTGCATTGTGAAGATAGTGAGCATATTTAACTATAGCCACACTGAACTGAGCTGGCTCTGTTTAGCCATATAGCCTACTAAACTTAAAACAGCACACTGGCTAACACTAATATATCACAAGAGCATTAAAAAAGCCTCTGATTTCGAGATCCTTATGTGAGCAGTCCATTCTGTTGCGTGTCAAACATAAAAAAGTCATGTTTAAATTATATTGTTCTATGTTGTAGGCCTACAGAATCTCTATATAAATCAATAGCTATCAATATAGCTACTATTCTGATCCTAATGCTGAATTGTTTGGCTCTAGAACAACATTATGCTATAATGGACCACTTGAAACTATATTACATTATTCTAAACTAAACTATAAAGAATAACACTGTATTCAGCTGCACTGCTTTTCTTACTCAGTGTTTTTGTCTTGTTTCTAGTCCAAATATCGAAATATTCTTAAAACAAGAAGTATTTACTAGACAAGCAAAAGTAATTGTCTTGTTTTGGGAAAAATAACTCAAAATGAAGAGAGTTTTTGCTTAAAATAAGATAAATAATCTGCCAATGGGGTGAGAAAAATAATCTTAATTCAAACAGAAAACAAGATTATTTTTCTCACCCCATTGGCAGATTATTTATCTTATTTTAAGCAAAAACTCTCTTCATTTTGAGATATTTTTCCCAAAACAAGTCAATTTTTCTAGAAAATGATTCTTAATGTAAGATATTTTAGATATTTAGACTAGAAACAAGACAAAAACACTAAGTTAAAAATGCTTTTTTTGCAGTGTGAGCATAAAAACAATATCACTCATCAAAATAAGTTATCTGTCCTGTCCAGAACAACACTACAATAAACTATAAACTAAAATATGCTGAATTATATTCTGCTGTAGTCCAGTCTTTAAATGAGTGGGTTAAATGAAACGTGTTTTCTGAATGTTCTGGAACAAAAATGACTAACGTTCCATGAATGATGTATAAATAATGTTTTGTGCTTGAGATAACA
This sequence comes from Pseudorasbora parva, assembly GCF_024679245.1. Lineage (NCBI taxonomy): Eukaryota > Metazoa > Chordata > Actinopteri > Cypriniformes > Gobionidae > Pseudorasbora > Pseudorasbora parva. Next base: position 1,883,997 of record NC_090186.1, read on the forward strand.
CTGAACAAATGTTATATTGCCGTTACTGGAAGAATGTTTGTTCATTTTTCCTTAATTTCGTTATCTGGGGCGAAACTATATTGCCTTATGTTACTAAACTATGCAGGCCCACATAACCACAAAATATAGCAACTATTCTGATCAAAACTAAATTAATCTATCTGAATTGTTTGGCTCTAGAACAACACAAGGCTACACTGCAGAAAATGCTCTTCTTATTTAGTATTTTTGTCTTGTTTCAAGTCCAAATATCTAAATATTCTTAAATCAACACTGTCAGAAAAAAAGGTACATTTCTGTCACTGGGGCGGTACCCTAAGGTACAAAACCGAAAAGGTACTAATATGTACCTTTAAGGTACTCATTTGCACTCTTAAAGTACTGAAATGTACCTTTTAAGGTAGTAATAAGTACCTTTTAGAGGTGGGTAAGGTACAAAGATGTACCTTTTCACTTTTGTACCTTAGGGTACCGCCCCAGTGACAGCACTGTACCTTTTTTTCTGAGAGTGAAGATGCATTTACTAGATCAGTAAAATGACATAAGATATTTTTTCTTGTTTGGTTGAGAATAAAATCTAAATGAAGAGAGTTTCTGCTTAAAACAGGCAAAATGATCTGCCAATGGGGTGAGAAAAATAATCTTATTTCTGATTGGGACGGAAACAAGAAACAAGATTTCAATCAGAATTAAGATTATTTTTCTCACCCCATTGGCAGATCATTTTGCCTGTTTTAAGCAAAAACTCACTTCATTTAGATTTTATTCTCAACAAAACAAGAAAAAATATCTTTTACTGATCTAGTAGATGCATCTTGATTTAAGAATTGTAAGATATTTAGACTAAACAAGACAAAATGACTGAGTAAGAAGAGCATTTGTTTTGCACTGTATAATGTGTATAGTGTATTTTACAACCATAAATATACCAGACTATATCAAAATAAAATATGCTGAATTATATTCTACAAGTCCAGTCTTTAAATGAGTGTTTTATGACGCTAACACCTGTGCTGTAAATGATGCTGCTGCCACTTCTGCCTGAACAGTGTTCTTTTCTTGGTTTTGTGGTCATGCCGTTCTGTTGCAAACATATATTTACTAGACAAGCAAAAGTAATTGTCTTGTTTTGGGGGGAAAATTATCAAAATTATCTTAAAATAAGCAAAATAATGTTAATTCAAACAGAAAACAAGATTATTTTTCTCACCCCATTGGCAGATTATTTATCTTATTTTAAGCAAAAACTCTCTTCATTTTGAGTTATTTTCCCCAAAACAAGACAATTACTTTTGCTTGTCTAGTAAATGTTTCTTAATGTAAGAATTTATAGATATTTAGACTAGAAACAAGACAAAGATACTAAATGCACAGAATATAAAAAGCCAATTAGTTAAAAGAGTAAAAATATCTAAGTTTAACTCATATTTGCTTGGGCTTAGTTAAGAGAACATAAAATACATGGGAAGAACATTGAATAAAGGGTTATTTTAAAATCCAGTCAGCATTCAGAATGACTAATGTTGACTGGACTAATAAACATAAATCCAGCCAATATTTGGTAAAAGTAGCCAGCTATATACACACAGACGATATTTTAATATGTAAAGCAGATGTTTGTGCTGTTTAAATGGGTAATCACACGCATTTAATATTATATCAAAAAACGTTTGTCAAATCCTAAATGTGTTCTGAATGTTTAGTTTATCATTTCTGTATTATGAGGAGTTTTTAAATCTTGAATTTATACTATTTTGATCTGAACTAATGTAATCTATACTGAATTGTTTGGCTTTAGCCCAATAATGGACCACTTGAAACTATATTGAGTTATTCTAAACTATAAAGAGCAACACTATATTCAGCTGTAGAGCATTTTATCTTCATATCTTTGGCCGAAGTATTATGGCCTGGTGTCACAGACAGGGCTCAGATTAAGCCAGGATTAGGCCTTAAGTAACTTTTATATAAACCTGACTTTACTGTAAACATTACTGACGTGCATCTTGAGATAAAACAATGGCAATGATATATATTTTAAGCCTAATAATGCATTTTACTCCGAGACTAGACTTAACCCTTGTCTGTGAAATGGGGAAAATGACGAACATTGATAAAATAAACCGGCCATATTATTAGATCGCCTATAGAGCCGGATTTATTGATTGTATTAAGCAGTTTGTTCTGGTTAAAACTGCAGTTTATTAATGCGATCCGACTAGACTGGTAAGTCAGGCATTAACTATTATCACCCACACTTGATCTAATCAAACAACATTTATTTATAAAGCACATTTACACACATTATAGATTAATCCAACATGCTTTCACAATAAAAACAACCATTACAGCTTATCAAACTCTAGTTTAGACTCATGTGATGGGTCTGGTAATCCATTCAGACTCCAGATGCAAATATTTAGTTTGCTAATTCATTAAAACAACTTGTTTTATGTAGATGCATGTAGTAGGCAGCGCTGGGTTTAGTTTTCATGTTACCACTTCCAGTAGTGCAGTGTCATCAGTGTTAAGTTTACTAACAGCAAACGCTAACATACATAATGCATGTTGCAAATTGAGTTCAAAGGTCAGAGAGGTAGATTTGAGATGTGGGTTAAAGGGCTAGTTCACCCAAAATGTATCCTTAAGTCGTTCCAAACCAGTGAGATATTTCTGATGAAACTAGATCATTTTCTGCACCACACACAGGCAGCCGCATTACCGCAACTTTCAGGCTCCAGAAAGGAAGTCCAGACGTCGCTAAAATCATCGTTTTGACCAGTGTTGGGGAAAGGTACTTTGAAAAGTAATGCAGTACAATATTGCGTTACTCCCGTAAAGAGTAACTAATTACTTACACTCTTAAAAATGCTGGGTTAAAAACAACCCAAGTTGGGTTTAAAATGGACACATCCAGAAATCGGGTCGTTTGAATGGTTTAAACAACCCAATTTCTGGGGTTTTCCATTTTCAACCCAACTTGGGTTGTTTTTAACCCAGCATTTTTTAGAGTGTAGTTACTTTTTAGGTAAAGTAATGCGTTACGTTACTTTTGCGTTACTTTTTGTCACCTGAGCTGGGCTTGTTTTATGTATAGCAAAAAAAAAAAGGTTTATAGTTGTGTTTTTGAGCAAATGTGGAGACCCTTTCACACCAAAAGTGAAATAATAAGCTCAGGTAACACTCTTCACCAATAAAAAAATATATAAAATAATTAAATAATTTTTGCGTGTGGTTGGCATAATGTTGGCATGGCTGTCAGAAGCAAATACAAAGTGGGTGGGTCCTCTCAGATTTCTTTTTTTTTTTTACTGGAGTAACGTTAGACGCCATTTACATGAAATACAAATATACCACCGTTTACTCAACGATTGATTGAGCCAGACAAAACTACGGAGATCAATTACCCCGGCTATATAGTGTAGGGGGTGTTCATTGTATTAACTCAAAATTTTTATTTCAATGAACTCAGGTTAACCAGGTTACTTTTTTTCAAAATATTTTTTTACAGTGTTGTAAAAAGTGGGTTGGTCTTGTCCCACACACACATACACACACACACACACACACACACACACACACACACACACACACACACACACACACACACACACACACACACACACACACACACACACACACAATGGTTCCGACGCCCATGGATGTTGGGAATAGTGAATGAGGGTATAGGGGCTGATTTCAAGCGCAGTATGGTCTTATTAGGCATACAGAAACTTCCAGGCAGGTGTTGAGGCAAGTTGTAGCTGAACTCTGCAGGACAGGTTTGGACAGCGCTGCTCTATGATATTGCTACAGAACCTTTACTTTAAGAGGAGAAACGTCAGGCTTTTGCAGTCAATTCAGAGCATTACTGAGGTCCGGTTTACAGTCACCGTTTACATTCCTCATCATAAAGGTGTTCAGTGGGACTCGGCTCTAGCGGCCGAGTTTTTCTGGATGGACTCGCTATTTTCCCAGGGGTGTTGTTATTGTGAAACAGACCCTCCTTTAACAAAAACTGGAAAACAACACAGTTTTCTAGAGTGTCACTGTATGTGCAGCACTGATAGACAAAAAATGGACTGCATTTATATAGCGCTTTTAACAGACCTATGGCCATCCAAAGTGCTTTACATATCGCCTCACATTCACCCATTCATACACTGACGGCGGTATCAGCCATGTAAGGCGCCATCCAGCTCGTCGGGAGCAGCTGAGGTGGAACCGGGGATCGAACCACCAACCTTCTGGTTTGTAGACAACCTATATGAACATCTGAGCCACTGCCGCCCCAAACCTGTTCACATTTGACACACTATATTGCCAGAAGTATTGGGCCGCCGCTCCAGATCTCTGAGTTCAGGTGTTCAGTCTCTTCATGGCCACAGGTGTATAACTCCAGCTCTCGGCCTGCAGACGCTTCTACACACATTAGTGAAAGAACGGGTCGCTCTCAGGAGCTCAGTGAACTCAAGCGTGGGGCCGTGATAGGCTGACACCTGTGCAATAAGGCCATTCCTGACATTTCCTCACTACTAAATATTCCACGCTCAACTGTTAGTGGGATTATAACAAAGTGGAAGCCATTGGGAACAACAGCAACTCAGCCACGAAGTGTTAAATCCCAGAGCGGGGTCAGCGCATGCTGAGGGTCACAGTGCGCAGAAGTCACCAACTTTCTGCAGAGTCAACAGCTCCAGACCTCCAGACTTCTGTGGCCTTCAGATGAGCTCAAGAACAGCGGAGAGAGCTTCATGGAATGGGTTTCCATGGCCGAGCAGCTCATCCAAGCCTTACATCACCAAGAGCAATGCAAATCTTGGGATGCAGAGGAGTAAAGCAGCCGCCACTGGACTCTAGAGCAGTGAGACGTGTTCTCTGAGCGACCAATCACGCTTCAGTCTGACAATCTCATGGACGAGTCTGGGTTTGGCCATCGCCAGGAGAACGGGACTTGCCTGACTGCATTGTGACACGTGTAAAGTTTGGTGGAGGGAGGATTATGGGATGGGGTTGTTTTTCAGGGCTTGGCCCCTTAGTTCCAGTGAAAGGAACTCTTAATGCTTCACAAAGACATGTTGGACAATTTCATGCTCCCATCTTTGTGGGATCAGTTTGTGGACGGCCCCTTCCTGTCCCAGCATGACTGCGCTCCAGTGCACAAAGCGTCGGTCCATAAAGACATGGATGAGGAGTTTGGTGTGGAGGAACTGGACTGGCCTGCACAGAGTCCTGAGCTCAACGCGATAGAACAGCTTTGGGATGAATTAGAGCGGAGACTGAGAGCCAGGCCTTCTCGTCCAACATCAGTGCCTGACCTCACAAATGAGCTTCTAGAAGAATGGGCAAAAATCCCCATAAACACACTCCTAAACCTTGAGGAAAGCCTTCCCAGAAGAGCTGGAGCTGTTAGAGAGGGTGGGCCGACTCCAGATTAAACCCCACGGATTCACAATGGGACGGCATTAAAGCTCAACATTTTTTGGCAATATATTGTATAATAATGTATAAAAACAATGTATTTGAATTTTATTGGTTTTTAATCGCAGAATGAACAAACACATGAATAAACAGAAAATAAATGTGGTATACTTTCAGTTTGAGCTTTAATGATTCTGTATTCTGGGGGATTGTATAATTGCAGGTACATTTGTTGTCGAAAGTCATTATTTTTTCAAATTATTATTATTTTAAATGATTTTAATAATTTGTTGCTGACTGTCATAAATCACAAGATATTACAGGCAATAACAATGTAATATTTTCTGTAAAAGTGTCTTGAACAGAACCTCTAAATCATGTTTTTTTGTTGTTGTTGTCCTAATTAGTGTATTTTTTAACATCATTGTGTAATCCAAATTTTTTATTTTACTTTCCTTTTGGTAATATTTCATTTATTTTATTTTATTTACAAAATCCCTAAATATAAATGTTCCTAATTCTACAACATTTCCTTTAAAAATGACTTTTGTCTTATAAAAATGTGTCCATAAATCTTGCGTCAATCCTGTTACCGTGCCGTTTAAAGTAGTGGAATTATCTCACACAACTAGGAAATATCTACTAACAGTTCATCACTGATCATTCAGTGGTTGATTTAAAGTCTTCTCATCATGATTTAAAGTGGAGTTTTTGCCCCAAAAGTTTAAAATGGTCAACTATGTTACCAATGTAGAGTAACAATGCGGTAACAGAGTTGACAAACAATACTACAAAGAAAGAAAGACCCGAATTTATTCTGATTTATTGTTTATCTGAAATCTGCACCATTTCTAAAATCTGTTCTTGAGCACTAAAAACAGAAGTAAACCAGTATCCAATGTTAGCAGGATGCTAATGTGAGGGCCAGGAGTATTTTTAGTGTGTGTGGGTAATTAGCTAGCGTAGTCCAGGCCTGCCGGTGGGCTTTATCCTCAGCAGATTTACGGCAGCGTTTTAGTGCTGCTAATCTTATTAAGAGCAGCCATGACAGATGCACAGATTCAGTGTTATGCTACCTGGTAGCGTCGATCAGAGCACCGCCGGCCATTCATGTTGTTGGACTACTGTTGCCGGTGCTGTGGGACCACTCTGATCAAACGCCATGGCCAGCTGCCAATCAACAGCAAGATCCATAACACCTGGGTAAAGACGCGTTATCCTCGCCTGATCCACAGCTGAGCAGAGCTCACTTAATAGCCACATGTCTATGCATCAGTTCCAGAGCACTTGTAATGTAAAACAGGCACCATTAGAATAACTCAGGCTTTTATGAACACATGTTTGATTAGACACTGCAAAACCAGTCGTGTTGTGTGCTTACTGTCAGGTTGTTCTTCAAAACCTGTTGATGTGTATGGTGTGCTTCTACTCGGTGTACTACATTGTGGTCAGTCTCTGCATCGGCATTCTCAGGTGAGACTCTCACAACTTCCCCTTCTCTCTCTCTCTCTCTCTCTCTCTCTCTCTCTCTCTCTCTCTCTCTCTCTCTCTCTCTATCTATCTGTGTATTTGTGTCTGGCTCTTATGTGGTGATTTGTCTGACTTCCTGTACAGAGAATATAGTCAGTGGCTCTCAGCACTTTGTAATATTAGTCCCACTGATTGTTTCATTTAAATCACTGCAGCTGTTCTTTATCTTTTCACAAAGTGGTCAGTTCTCCTATATTCCACCCGTGAATATAATGTTATTAATTAGCATGTTATTGTTGGGCCTATATTTTTAGTTTAATACGAGACATTTAGTTTAATGCGAAAAGGTTCTATATAGAACGAGTCTGGGTTTGGCGGGACTTGCCTGACTGCATTGTGTCAAGTGTAAAGTTAGGTGTAGGGGGGATTATGGGGTAAGGTTGTTTTTCGGGGGTTGGCCCCTTAGTTTCAGTGAAAGGAACTCTTAATGCGTCACCAAGACATTTTGGACAATTTCATGCTCCCATCTTTGTGGGATCAGTTTGTGGACGGCCCCTTCCTGTCCCAGCATGACTGCGCTCCAGTGCACAAAGCGTCGGCCCATAAAGACATTTATGGCACAATACTTTCATGTTTAATTGGTTATTTTCTAGTTATTAAGTATGTTATGAGCTGTTTAATTTATAAAATTTAAATATAATGAATGAAATAAAACTATATCCATAAAATGACTACATGATAGGAACCCCTAAACGTTTCTATATACTGTATAAAGTGTCTGATGGAACCCTTTATGGGTCCATATAGAACATATTCTTTTAAATAGTCCAGGGCCTCATTTATAAAGCGCATATACGATCGGATTTATCCTACATTTCATGGATTTCATCTAAGATCAAAAGTGAGGAATAAATCATGATTTATAAAAGCAGAAACAGAAAAAAAAGTTTGGTGTGAATAGCAAAGTGTTGCAGAGATATGGCCTCAGAATCAGCTTGGCATCATGTCAACAACTTCATTAATGCTTTGCTCGAGAATGATTTGGTCAATTGAAGCTTTTGCCAGATCTGATTCGATTTACATGAAAACTGGACGGACCATCTAGAAGGAGTTAGAAAAAGTGTTTTTTGGGCTGAAGGATTTGGCAGGAAAACCGTCCTGATGAAAAAATGGCATGCAGTCGTCTTCAGCCAGTGAATCAGAGGAAAAATTATCATTCAACGAATTTTGTTTCTAGAGGGATGGAGTGTAGGCTGTAGTGACCGTTGGACTGTCCTCTATCAGCGCGCCAAATTTCACAACTTTATACCAAACAGTTCTACAGGCCATTGACTTCCATGGCAGAAGAAGAAGAAGAAGAAGAAGAAGAAGAAAATTGACACCATGCCATCAAATATGTTGCTGCGATTCTTTTAGAGCGGTTTTTGGTGAAAATCAGACCAGCACTTTAGGAGGAGTTTGAAAATGTAGGTTTTCAAAGAATATAAAATCAGCAGATAAAATGTTTGACCAATTATGGCACAACTGGTATCATTGTCCACACTATGACTCGAGGAATATATTAAGACATTACAATAGACTATTATTCAAAAGCTTTTAGCATTTTTTAAAATTTCATTATAAATTTTGACCAGAAGGTGGTGATGTTCTGAAACGGAGCAGATTTAGGGCCTGGTTCTGATGACACACACCGAGATCCGTAATGATGCGCTAATGCCTTAATGGAATACAGAAATTAGTGAAAAAATCCTAAATGGCAAATGCCCAAAATGGGAAAACCTGGAGATCATTCGACTCGTTGAGTTGCACCGAATCAAAAGAGAAATGATAAGACGTTCAGAACTTATATCTATATATTCATATCTCCTGACCAGTAGATGGCACTGTGCCGAAACACAGCCTGTAGCCTCAGGTCATGGAAAAAAACGATTAAAGGGGGGGTGAAACACTCAGTTTCAGTCAATCTCATGTCAATCTTGAGTACCTATAGAGTAGTATTGCATCCTTCATATCTCCGAAAAGTCTTTAGTTTTATCATATTTATAAAAGAAATATGGGCTGTACCGAGTCTTTCCGGAAAAAACCGAGCGCCTGGAGGCGTATCGTGTGGGCGGAGCTAAAGAATGACGAGCGCGCAAAGCGGTGACGTCCTCAAGCGTGGAGAGACCCATCGCTATCTCAGCTAATACAGATAATGATCCACAATCAAATCTGAGGGAGAAATAAATTGAACAGGAGAAGCAACATCAGGACGTCCGTCTCTGTGGTATGGACTGTATTTAATGGCCTCTCCACATTTCTGTGTCTTTACTCGCAGTGTATGAGGACATGATTCGGTTTATGGACTATTGTATGCGACTAGACCTTAGAAGTAGCAAGCAAAACGGTTTTGCACGTCAGAATACTGTAACGTTATACAGAGAACAGCAATGGAGTAACCGTTAGCGCATTTGACTGACGAAGCGGCGATCGTGTCGTTTACTGATGTTTACTCATGCGACGGTAGCCGACAGCACAGACATCTGAAGCAGTTTAACTCACCGGCTGCTTCCAAAGCAGGACCGAAGCTTTAGCGCTGGGACTGCTCCGTCAAAAACACACTTCTTTGGTCTGATTTGGTGAAGTTCTGTGACAGCAGTGGCGTGTAAATCCATTTTGAGACGGAACTGAAACGATGTTGTGAAGCTTCCCGTCATTTCTGCGTTCAAATCGGTTCAAATGCAGCGCTGCCTTCCCAGAATGCTGTGCTGAAGCGTTGAAGTTGCTCGACGTCACCCATAGGAATAAAGTGGAGCGCGGCGCGCCACATAAGTGTTCACGGACGACTGGATCTGCAGCTGAGAGACTGTTTACAGCGTGCTCTAGTCACGCGCGCGCGCACCCTACCGGGAGAAGAGCCCGTACGGCCCATACAAGGACCTTCCGCTCTATTTAACGTCAAGCCGAGCCATACTCGAAAAAAAACTCTCCGAAACTTGTGAGAAACCGGAAGGAGTATTTTTGACACAGAAATACTCCATCAAACGTCCAACATTAGTGTTTGAAACTTTGTCTATGTTTAGGATGGGAATCCAAGTCTTTAACAGTGTAAAAAGCTCAGTATGCATGAAACAGCATTTCACCCCCCCTTTAACATTATAACATCATCACATTCTTGACCTGAGCTAATGTTAGACATGAATCCAGCTGTCGGGTGTTTATCTGTTTGTTTATCTGTTTGTTTGTTTATCTGTTTGTTTATCTGTTTGTTTGTTTGTTTGTTTGTTTGTTTATCTGTTTGTTTGTTTGTTTGTGTGTTTGTTGTCCTCAGGGTGGAGGAGGTGGACAGCTTGTTAGCACCTTTTGACTACACGACTCAGCCATCATGGCAAAGTCCAAAATACTTAGGTAGGTTCAAATATCCAGTAGATGTGTTAACCTGTAGACTGAGTACTGGATCAAGAGCAACACTTACAGTCACACAAACACTGCATTAGGATTTAAAGGCAGATTCTGAGAGTATACCCTGCTCAAAAAACCCAGCATATGCTGGTTAGTTATGATTTGAAGCATGGCAGCTGGTTTATGCTGGTCCTTAGCAGGTCATGGACTGGTTTGAGCTGGTCATTAACTGGTCATGAGCTGGTTTGAGCTGGTCATTAACTGGTCATGAGCTGGTCATAAGCTGGTCATAAGCTGGTCATTAACTGGTCATGAGCTGGTCATTAACTGGTCATGAGCTGGTCATGAGCTGGTCATAAGCTGGTCATTAACTGGTCATGAGCTGGTCATTAACTGGTCATTAACTGGTCATGAGCTGGTCATTAACTGGTCATGAGCTGGTCATTAACTGGTCATGAGCTGGTTTGAGCTGGTCATTAACTGGTCATGAGCTGGTCATAAGCTGGTCATTAACTGGTCATGAGCTGGTTTGAGCTGGTCATTAACTGGTCATGAGCTGGTCATGAGCTGGTCATAAGCTGGTCATTAACTGGTCATGAGCTGGTCATTAACTGGTCATTAACTGGTCATGAGCTGGTCATTAACTGGTCATGAGCTGGTCATTAACTGGTCATTAACTGGTCATTAACTGGTCATGAGCTTGTCATAAGCTGGTCATTAACTGGTCATGAGCTGGTCATGAGCTGGTTTGAGCTTGTCATAAGCTGGTCATTAACTGGTCATGAGCTGGTCATTAACTGGTCATGAGCTGGTTTGAGCTGGTCATTAACTGGTCATGAGCTGGTCATGAGCTGGTCATTAACTGGTCATTAACTGGTCATGAGCTGGTCATTAACTGGTCATTAACTGGTCATGAGCTGGTCATTAACTGGTCATTAACTGGTCATGAGCTGGTCATGAGCTGGTCATGAGCTGGTCATTAACTGGTCATGAGCTGGTCATGAGCTGGTCATGAGCGTGTCATTAACTGGTCATAAGCTGGTCATTAACTGGTCATTAACTGGTCATGAGCTGGTTTGAGCTGGTCATTAACTGGTCATGAGCTGGTCATTAACTGGTCATGAGCTGGTCATTAACTGGTCATGAGCGTGTCATTAACTGGTCATAAGCTGGTCATTAACTGGTCATGAGCTGGTTTGAGCTGGTCATTAAAGGGATCCCCTGGTGTTGAGACTTGTATGGCTTAATGTAACATAAATGATGTCTCTTACTGAATTATGTAGTAGAAAACCCATGAAAGATCTACGTTATTTTAAAAATCGATTTTATATTTGGACCATGGGCGGCGCCATTTTGTTTGCGTTCTAGGTTGATGACGTAGAGTGGTTGAACTCCTCAATCAGCTGGCATTACCCGTAGCTATTTTTACCACAACGCAACTCGAAAATTGTTTCAGAGTTAAACAAAACCAATGAATTCCTTTGTAATTATACTTAAAACACACTCAAACATACATGTGCACACAAACTCACCTACACAAGTCACAAACAGATCGGTGGGCGCGCACACGACAGGCTCTGTTTCAATCGAGATGTTGGGCTGCTCAGTCTCCACGACAGGGGCTGAATCTGAAATCGACCCTATACCCTTAAATAGGGCATTATTTGAAGGGACGGCCATCTGTAGTGTTGTCCGAAACCATAGTGGACATGTTCGAGTGCAGTCATTCAGTCTCACGTTCACCGCAAAACGAGTGTACAGCCGATTTACACACAACAGCTGTCCGACTTCACGCACCCAAACATACATGTGCACACAAACTCTCTCTCTCACACAGACTCACACACACCCCAACAGATCGGCGCGAACACACACACACCCCAACAGATCGGCGCGAACACACACACACACACACACACACACACACGCACGCACTGCGTGCGCGCATACATAACCCTCAATCTATTCCCTGTGTTGATATCCTAGATAGACTGTTGATAGTAGATTAACTGTAATGCCTAATGTGACCAGCAGAGGGAAATATCTAGGTAGGACGATGGGATAAAGTAACGTGAGGAAGAGAGGCAGGATGTTTTGGTGATGATGCATGCGATTGAGACAGAGCAGTCTGTCGCTGACCTAGGTGTGTGTGTGTGCGCGCCCGCCGATCTGTTTGTGACTTGTGTAGGTGAGTTTGTGTGCACATGTATGTTTGAGTGTGTTTTAAGTACAATTACAAAGCAATTCATTGGTTTTGTTTAACTCTGAAACAATTTTCGAGTTGCGTTGTGGTAAAAATAGCAACGGGTAACGCCAGCTGATTGAGGAGTTCAACCACTCTACGTCATCAACCTAGAACGCAAACAAAATGGCGCCGCCCATGGTCCAAATATAAAATCGATTTTTTAAATAACGTAGATCTTTCATGGGTTTTCTACTACATATTTCAGTAAGAGACATCATTTATGTTATATTAAGCCATACAAGTCTCAACACCAGGGGATCCCTTTAACTGGTCATGAGCTGCTCATTAGCTGGTCACTAACTGGTCATGAGCTGCTCATGAGCTGCTCATGAGCTGGTTTGAGCTGCTCATTAGCTGGTCACTAACTGGTCATGAGCTGGTCATGAGCTGCTCATTAGCTGGTCACTAACTGGTCATGAGCTGGTTTGAGCTGGTCATTAACTGGTCATGAGCTGGTTTGAGCTGGTCATTAACTGGTCATGAGCTGGTTTGAGCTGGTCATTAACTGGTCATGAGCTGGTCATTAGCTGGTCATTAGCTGGTCATTAACTGGTCATTAACTGGTCATGAGCTGGTCATAAGCTGGTCATTAACTGGTCATGAGCTGGTTTGAGCTGGTCATTAACTGGTCATGAGCTGGTCATTAGCTGGTCACTAACTGGTCATGAGCTGGTCATAAGCTGGTCATTAACTGGTCATGAGCTGGTTTGAGCTGGTCATTAACTGGTCATGAGCTGGTCATTAACTGGTCATGAGCTGGTCATGAGCTGGTCATAAGCTGGTCATTAACTGGTCATGAGCTGGTTTGAGCTGGTCATTAACTGGTCATGAGCTGGTCATTAGCTGGTCACTAACTGGTCATGAGCTGGTTTGAGCTGGTCATTAACTGGTCATGAGCTGGTCATAAGCTGGTCATTAACTGGTCATGAGCTGGTTTGAGCTGGTCACTAACTGGTCATGAGCTGGTCATAAGCTGGTCATTAACTGGTCATGAGCTGGTTTGAGCTGGTCATTAACTGGTCATGAGCTGGTTTGAGCTGGTCATTAACTGGTCATGAGCTGGTCATGAGCTGGTCATTAGCTGGTCACTAACTGGTCATGAGCTGGTTTGAGCTGGTCATTAACTGGTCATGAGCTCGTCATTAGCTGGTCACTAACTGGTCATGAGCTGGTCATTAACTGGTCATTAACTGGTCATGAGCTGGTCACTAACTGGTCATGAGCTGGTCATGAGCTGGTCATGAGCTGGTTTGAGCTGGTCATTAACTGGTCATGAGCTGGTCATTAACTGGTCATTAACTGGTCATTAACTGGTCATGAGCTGGTCATTAACTGGTCATGAGCTGGTCATTAACTGGTCATGAGCTGGTCATGAGCTGGTCATTAACTGGTCATGAGCTGGTCATGAGCTGGTCATGAGCTGGTCATTAACTGGTCATGAGCTGGTCATGAGCGTGTCATTAACTGGTCATAAGCTGGTCATTAACTGGTCATTAACTGGTCATGAGCTGGTTTGAGCTGGTCATTAACTGGTCATGAGCTGGTCATTAGCTGGTCACTAACTGGTCATGAGCTGGTCATGAGCTGGTCATTAACTGGTCATTAACTGGTCATTAACTGGTCATGAGCTGGTCATTAACTGGTCATGAGCGTGTCATTAACTGGTCATAAGCTGGTCATTAACTGGTCATGAGCTGGTTTGAGCTGGTCATTAACTGGTCATGAGCTGGTCATTAGCTGGTCACTAACTGGTCATGAGCTGGTTTGAGCTGGTCATTAACTGGTCATGAGCTGGTCATTAGCTGGTCATTAACTGGTCATTAACTGGTCATGAGCTGGTCATAAGCTGGTCATTAACTGCTCATGAGCTGGTTTGAGCTGGTCATTAACTGGTCATGAGCTGGTCATTAGCTGGTCACTAACTGGTCATGAGCTGGTCATAAGCTGGTCATTAACTGGTCATGAGCTGGTTTGAGCTTGTCATTAACTGGTCATGAGCTGGTCATTAACTGGTCATGAGCTGGTCATGAGCTGGTCATAAGCTGGTCATTAACTGGTCATGAGCTGGTTTGAGCTGGTCATTAACTGGTCATGAGCTGGTCATTAGCTGGTCACTAACTGGTCATGAGCTGGTTTGAGCTGGTCATTAACTGGTCATGAGCTCGTCATTAGCTGGTCACTAACTGGTCATGAGCTGGTCATTAACTGGTCATTAACTGGTCATGAGCTGGTCACTAACTGGTCATGAGCTGGTCATGAGCTGGTCATGAGCTGGTCATTAACTGGTCATGAGCTGGTCATGAGCTGGTCATGAGCTGGTCATTAACTGATCATGAGCTGTCATGAGCTGGTCATTAACTGCTCATGAGCTGGTCATCAGCTGGTTTGAGCTGGTCATGAGCTGGTCATTAACTGGTCATGAGCTGGTCATTAACTGGTCATGAGCGTGTCATTAACTGGTCATAAGCTGGTCATTAACTGGTCATGAGCTGGTTTGAGCTGGTCATTAACTGGTCATGAGCTGGTCATTAACTGGTCATGAGCTGGTTTGAGCTGGTCATTAACTGGTCATGAGCTGGTTTGAGCTGGTCATTAACTGGTCATGAGCTGGTTTGAGCTGGTCATTAACTGGTCATGAGCTGGTCATTAACTGGTCATGAGCTGGTTTGAGCTGGTCATTAACTGGTCATGAGCTGGTCATTAACTGGTCATAAGCTGGTCATTAACTGGTCATGAGCTGGTGTGAGCTGGTCATTAACTGGTCATGAGCTGGTCATTAACTGGTCATAAGCTGGTCATTAACTGGTCATGAGCTGGTCATTAACTGGTCATAAGCTGGTCATTAACTGGTCATAAGCTGGTCATTAACTGGTCATAAGCTGGTCATTAACTTGTCATGAGCTGGTCATTAACTGGTCATGAGCTGGTTTGAGCTGGTTTGAGCTGGTCATTAACTGGTCATGAGCTGGTTTGAGCTGGTCATTAACTGGTCATGAGCTGGTTTAAGATGGTAAAGGACTGGTCCTAAGCTGGTCCTAAGAAACTAGCTCTAGCTCAGGTCCAGCACTTGACCAGCTTATGCCATACTTCAATAGATACCTAACCAGCTTATATGCTGTTTTTTCAACAGTGCAATGCTGATGTATATTTTACAATACATGACAAAACACAGTTCAGGGATGGAGCATACATACTTTACACAAAATAAACAAATAGCTCTCATATTGCACAGAAATGGGCTCTTGGTAAGTTTTAAAACTGAATATCTCAAATGGTGTAAGGGTCTCTCAGAGCACTGATTAATGAAGATTTGATGCTTCTCTTGTATCATGTGCATAATAAAACACGTTTGCGTTGGCAGTTGTCTTTCAGACGTGTGTGTGTGTCTGTGTGCAGTGTGTGTGATCTCCACAGAGGTGACGTATGCTCTGGCCGGTCTGATATTCGCATGGATCGTGGAGGAATGGGTGTGGGATTACGCCCTCACCGTCACACTGCTGCACGTCGGACTGACTGGAGCCGGTGAGAAACGTCTAAACACACAGTGAAGACTTGAGATTAGGCATATTTGGTCAAATCCAAAATCCAAATCCTTTCAGCTGTGCATGCCATTCTGGATTGAAAAAGAATAAGAAAGTTCAACCCATTTACTTGTTTGCACCAAACACTAACCACTTAAAGTCCACGGACCCTGACATCATCATATATACTTTAAATATTAAATGTCTGCGGAGGAGCTCTGACCATTTGAAAGCTTAGAGTCTCGTCTTTCTGGAGATATGCATCACTTTGGCATTTGTTTTACACAAAGTAATGTATTTACACTAAATTACTCTGGGACCATTTCCGCCTGGATTTGGCCGACCCAAATTGAAAAGCCTCCCATGCACACATACAGACGTCTAAGGAAAGCATTGGGGTCAGCAGATAAACATCACAGGCTCATTTTTGGCTGAAATATCCCTTTAATGTAAAAACTACAACCTTTTTTGGCAATGCCACTCAACATCAAGATATTCTGATAAGATTTATCAGACATTGTTTGCATCATAAAAAACACTGTGTGTAGTAGACTTTTTATATCCACTGTAATTGGACATTTGAAAGTACATGATGGCTCTTTTTTGTCATTTTTGTTTCAGTTATGTCTGATTTCCCCTCGACAGAGCACTGGTGGATCGCTCTCGGTAAGTTCTCTGGCATATCATTACACTATATCATCTAGACAGAATGGGAGAATATAAATGTATATAATAACCTGTACATTTGTCCTCTCTCCTCCAGGCTCGGGGTTATCCATGATGATTTTTGGAGGGCAACTCCTGGCTTACCGGCTCTTCAGAAATAATCTTGTGCATCCTGCAGATCTGCAGAACTTCTGATGCGCTGTGGAATATGAATATTCTCAGTTTTGTATCATGTTGTTTTCTTTTTTTACATCACGGTGTAGTTTGAAATGGTTTTGATTTTCCTACACAATATTTTGCATTATGTATTTGTTTTGAAACTGCTTATGCTAATAAAATAATATAATTCCAATAAAAATTATTGGTTGATTGATTGGTTGGTTGGTTGGTTGATTGACTGGCTGGTTGGTTGGTTGGCTGGCTGGCTGGCTGGCTGGTTGGTTGGTTGGTTGATTTTTGTTGGTTGATTGGTTGGTTGATTGACTGGTTGGTTGGTTGGTTGGTTGGATGGTTGGTTGGTTGGCTGGCTGGCTGGCTGGCTGGCTGGCTGGCTGGTTGGTTGGTTGGTTGGGTGGGTGGATGGTTGGTTGGTTGGTTGATTTTTGTTGGTTGGTTGATTTTTGTTGGTTGGTTGATTGACTGGTTGGTTGGTTGGATGGATGGATGGATGGTTGGTTGGATGGTTGGTTGGTTGGTTGGATGGTTGGATGGTTGGATGGTTGGTTGGTTGGTTGGTTGGTTGACTGGCTGGTTGGTTGGTTGGTTGGTTGGTTGGTTGGCTGGTTGGTTGGTTGGTTGGTTGGTTGTCTGATTGACTGGTTGTTGGTTGGTTGGTTGGTTGGTTGGATGGATGGTTGGTTGATTGGTTGGTTGGTTGGCTGGCTGGCTGGTTGGTTGGATGGATGGATGGTTGATTGACTGGGTTGGTTGGTTGGTTGGTTGGTTGATTGTTTGGTTGGCTGGCTGGCTGGCTGGCTGGCTGGCTGGTTGGTTGGTTGGTTGGATGGTTGGTTGATTGGTTGGCTGGCTGGCTGGCTGGTTGGTTGGTTGTCTGATTGACTGGTTGTTGGTTGGTTGGTTGTTTGGTTGGTTGGTTGGTTGATTGTTTGGTTGATTGGTTGGCTGGTTGGTTGGTTGGTTGGTTGGTTGGTTGGTTGATTGTTTGGTTGGTTGGTTGGTTGATTGTTTGGTTGATTGTTTGGTTGGTTGATTGGTTGGTTGGATGGTTGATTGGTGGATTTATTTATTTATTTATTTATTTATTTATTTATTTATTTATTTATTTATTTATTTATTTATTGGTTGGTTGATTGGTTGATTGGTGGGTTGTGATTGGTTAGTTGATTATTTGATTGAGTGATTGGTTGATTGGTTGGTTGTGATTGGTTTGTTGATTGATTGAATGACACCCTAAACCTTACTCCATCCTGGTCATGGCACCAAATGTAACCGGTCCTACTCAACCGGCTCCAGGGTTAGAGCTGGTAGAGTAGGACAGGGTTCTAATAAACCGGATTAGAACCAGGGTCTCCGGCGTGGGAGGCAGGCGCTCTAACAAGGCGTTCAGCCGCTAATGTCACTAGCGCACCTGTTGAGGCCAGGGGAGCGAGGCTAACACACACAGCACACATAGCATCAAGCGAATGACACAGTGTCGAAGTTCCACTTCTGAGGGAAACTGTCACAATGCAAGAGATCTACAGGAACTGAAATAGGCTTTTTCTCTTTTGGTTTTGTGGTGAAATGTGAGCTTCTAAGTTTAAGAAGGGAACTATGGATGTAGTGCAGTCATTCTAATCCTGAACAGCTGCTGTCCTCTAATCAGGTTGGATTAAGTGAATGAAGTATTAGCAGTTCCTTAGAAACACACCACCGCCTCATGATAGCTCTGGTGGAAAGCATTACCAAATTGTGCCCATTACATGGTGTATTTGGTGAACTCAATATATATATATATATATATATACACATACATACTGATCAGGCATAACATTATGATCTTATTATGACTATTAAAATATTGTGTTGGTCCCTCTTTTGCTGACCCGTCGAGGCATGAACTCCTCTAGAATGTGTGCAGTGGTATCTGGCACCAAGATGTTAGCAGCAGATCCTTTAAGTCCTGTAAGTTGTGAGGTGGAGGCTCCATGGATCGTTCGATCGCACAGATGCTCGATTGGATTGAGATCTGGGGAATTTGGAGGCAGTCGTCTAGCCATCACAATTTGGCCCTAGTCAAACTCGCTCAAATCCTTACGCTTGTCCATTTCTCCTGCTTCACACACATCAACTCTGAGGACTAAATGTTCACTTGCTGCCTAATATATCCCACCCACTAACAGGAGCTGTGATGAAGAGATCATCAGTGCTATTCACCTCACCTCATAATGTTATGTCTGATTGGTGTGTGTATGTGTGTATATATATATATGGAGACATGGAGAAGTCTTTCTGATATGGTTAATACGCTAAAGCAGTTGTAAAATGACAGATTCAGCATAAAGATAAGGAAAAAAGTAAAATAGCAAAGAACTCCCTGGCGCATGCGGTCTGTGCTCAGGTCCTGTGACTGAGGATTCTCTCTTGGTGTCAAAAATTCATTAATGATTTAATAAGATTATGCATAGGCAGGGAGAAGGGGAGGGCGTTTGGAAACAGGTGTGTGTGTGTGTAGACTGCATTCAGTACATGCTGCGATACAGAGGTCACACAGCCCTCTGACCCCGGCCTGAGGTCATGGTCACCAAATTGGGGTGCTATCTGCAGCTCTGGTAAGTACGCCTGCTTTTCTATTCTCTGTAAGGCGGCTGGAGTCCTTTAGAAAATGAGGTGTTTGTAAGGCATTCAGACACTTCTGGCTGTTTGAGTCTTGCTTAAAGTCTGCATCAGATCATGGGTCTGTATTTGCTGCACTCTTAGAAAAACAGCATCCTAAAGACGCTCATTGAAAATGTGTGTAAAACAGCAGCTCTATATGTCGAGCGACTCCAGTACTGACACCTCTGCTATTAACAGATAACATTTCAGTCCATTCTCCAGCCGGCCTGTATCCATTTCACACGGAGAAACGAGAAGCGCCGAAGCAGGAAGAGATTCTGTGGAGTTTTTCAGCCGTCTTCCTCGTGTTTTATTTACTCTTTTGTGATGTATTGCTCTGAGTTTGAGTTGAGAATACAAAATGGTACCTTTTAAGGTAGAAGTGGCGATCACAGGGGCTGTAGATTTTTGTACCTCTCAGTCAGGGATAGGTAAGTTCAGTCCTAGAGATTTGATGTCCTCCAGAGTTTAGCTCCAACCCTACTAACCCATCACACCAGAGCTGGACAGTCCCTCAGCTCATTTACTCGAGTCCTGTACTTAAGGACACTTTTTGAGTATCTCTACTTTACTGGAGTATTATTTTTTCTGTAAACTTCTGACTTTAACTTCACTCCATCTGAAAGACAAATATCGTCCTCTTTACTCCACTACATTTCTATCAAGGTCCTCGAAGTGGAAAGTCGTTTCTGTCGCAGCTTTGAAAGTCAGAGGATGATTTTTTCCTTCTTTCAAAGGTTTTTTGTTGTTGTTGTTTCAGACAGTCTATCAGGAATCTCTCTTATAGAGTCGTATATATTTTCCCAACTTTTTTTAAACACTGATCAGTTTATAGCAAAATGGAAGACGACAGTTCTTAGGCACAGTGTGTGCACCCATAGCCATACTTTGAAAGTATGTTTCAGTAAAAAATTCAAGATTAGTTTAGTTGGCATACACTTGGTGCATGTCTTATAAAATGTTAAAAATGTAAACGTCTGGGAAGGTAAAGTGTGAGAATATCAGATGTGTATCAGTGTATTGGATCCGTGCATTCGCCCTTAAAGTGACAGCAGCTTTATAAAGAGCTTTGTAACTTTTCTACAAGTATTTAAATGAGTTTAAGTTAGTCGTCTGCTAGTGTGTCAGATGGAGCGTCACTGACTGGCTTAAACCATGATGGCATAATGTGCATTTATACAACTAATAAAATAATGCATTGGCAGAAAAAGCACATTTACAACTATAATACAATAATGCGGCGACATAAAGAAGGACATTTACTTTTGATACTTAAGTACTTTTGAAAACAAATACTTCTGTACTTTTACTCGAGTAAAAATCAGTTTTTACAACTTTCACTTAACAGAGTAACAGAGTAATATTTGACCACACTCTCTCAGTGCTATCACTGGGGCCTAAGTTACAAAAGTAAAAAGGTAGATATTTGTACCTTACTTAGCCCTAAATAGTAGATATTAGTACCTTAAAGGTTCAGTTTTGTACCTTAGGGTACCGCCCCAGTGACAGCACTGTACCTTTTTTTCTGACAGTGCTGTAGTACTGTTACTTTTACTCAAGTAATGGAGTTGTGTAGTTTGTCCTCCTCTGCACCACAGTATAAACTCACGGCTCCCAGCATGCATCATTGTTGAGTCATATGCTGATTCTGGATACCTGTTTATGGCTACACTTTCCCCCTTAGTATGTGTTTAAAAATCTAAATTCAGAACGTCTGATCTGTGGCAAGAAAGTTTTGTTGGTGAATATTCTTTATTATTATTTGTATTCAGTGATGAGTTTAGTCAAACACTATTCTTCCTGATACCGTTTGTTTTTGAACAGATTATGTGTTTTGTTTCCACTGTAACGAAAACCACAAACTCACTTAAAAGTCGGAGTCAAACGGCCCACCTAAAGGAAACGCTGATCTCCATAATGGTGACCAAACTTTTTCAATAAAACATCAAAAGCTAAACCTGTTCATTCTCAATACGAGCTTCTGTAGACGTCTGTCAGGGCTGGAGCCGAACTCTGCAGGACAGCGGCTCTCTAGGACCGAACTGAAGAAAACTACGGTATAATTGGACCCTAAGGACTAATTGTAAAGGTAGCGTTATACGTATTGTTCCCCAAGAAACAAAATTGTACCTTCACTGTACCTTTTTTTCTTTTTCTGAGGGTGTAGTGAACGTCTGCATTGAAACAGCACTTTCCACAAAAAGGGTTGCTCTTCACAAACAACGGAGTGATTATCTGATTGAAATTTAATTGGTTATAGAAAAATACATTTGAAATTATTGTTATGACTAATAATGTGTTATGTGCCTGTGTCCCAAACTGAGCAGAGGACGCCGTTATAATATAATGTCCCTCCATAAAATTGTGACACACAGGAAGTGAAATATTTTAAATAGTCTGCAGCGTGACAGGAAGTCTACGGGACATTATCTAATTCCACTTTCACAATTCTTTCTCTAATATTCACTTTTGCATTTATTAAGCTCATACATTCAACCCTTTTACACCAATCAGGCATAACATTATGACCGCTGAATAACACTGATGATCTCTTCATCACGGCTCCTGTTAGTGGGTGGGATATATTCGGCAGCAAGTGAACATTTTGTCCTCAGAGTTGATGTGTGTGAAGCAGGAGAAATGGGCAAGCGTAAGGATTTGAGCGAGTTTGGCCAGATTGTGACGCTAGACGACTGGGTCAGAGCATCTCCAAAACTGCAGCTCTTGTGGGCTGTTCCCGGTCTGCAGTGGTCAGTATCTATCAAAAGTGCTCCAAGGAAGGACCAGTGGAGAACCGGCCACAGGGTCATGGGCGGCCAAGGCTCATTGATGACCGTGGGGAGCGAAGGCTGGCCCGTGGGGTCCGATCAAACAGACGAGCTACTGGAGCTCAAACTGCTCCAGAAGTTAATGCTGGTTCTGATAGAAAGGTGGCACCCTGACTGATCTCCACCCTCTGTTGTGTGTGTGTGTGTGTGTGGCTTACCTGGGGAACACATGGCCCCAGGATGCACTATGGGAAGAAGGCGAGCCGGCGGAGGCAGTGTGATGCTTTGGCCAATGTTCTGCTGGGAAACCTTGGGTCCTCCATCCATGTGGATGTTACTTTGACACGCTCCACCTACCTAAGCATTGCTGAGACCATGTTCAGCCTTTCATGGAAACGGTATTCTGGTGGCTGTGGCTCTTCCAGCAGGATAATGCTCCTGACACAAAGCACAAATGCTTCAGGAATGGTTTGAGGAGCACAACAACCAGTTTGAGGCGTCGACTCGGCCTCCAGATTCCCCAGATCTCAATCCAATCGAGCATCTGTGGGATGAGCTGAACAAACAAGTCCGATCCATCCCACCTCACAACTTACAGGACTTAAAGGATCTGCTGCTAAAATCTTGGTGCCAGATACCACAGCTAATGTTAATGAAAAAATCTAGGTAAAGTGTTACTATATATATATTTAAGGGTTATTACTTGTTGTAACTATATTCAGACATGTCAGAAATGTTGTTACCAGGATTGCAAAGCTCTTTTAAAATAAATGTCAAATACAATCTTTAACCTAATTTATTTAGTGTTTGAAGTGGTTTTGCTCCCTCATTGTGGAAAGCGCCTATAGTGATGCTATGCTGTTGTAAATTCTCTGAACCCGTAGCTCATTTACTCAAGAGCATTGAATGTCATCTCCCCTAAATCTCTCCTGAATTTGAAGCCACATCAGAGCTCCTCCGACGTCACTGAACAAATGACTCTGACGCCAGTGTCGCTTCAGCTCATATCTGGCTCATCTGTTCAACCAATAGGGTTAGGATGTGGACAGCCACAGATATATTTAAGCCCATTGAGAATGATACAGACCCAGAGATGCACCAAACTGACCCGTTACTCTCTAAAACTGGCCATGCTGTGGCTTCTGACGGAAAACAGATAGGGTTTACCTCTGTAAACCTGCTGTCAGAATGATGTCTGTTTGTGTGAAACAAAGAGAGGCTGAAGAGGAGAGCTGTGAACACTAGAGGGCAGTATCACAGCTGGAGAGCCCAGAGACTCTCAGGTCAAATGTGCCATTAGTTCTGTGTTTATGTGTGCTTTTCCCACCGTGAGTTAAAGGGTTAGTTCACCCAAAAATGAAATGTCTGTCATTAACTCCTCTCCCTAATGTCGCTCCACACCCGTAAGACCTTCGTTCATCTTCACACACAGTTTAAGATATTTTATATTTAGTCCGAGAGCGTATGCAAGTGTATGCACACTATACTGTCCATGTCCAGAAAGGGAATAAAAACATCATCACAGTAGTCCATATGAGACATCAGTGGGTTAATTAGAGTCTCTTGAAGCATCCAAAATACATTTGGGTCCAAAAATAACAAAAACTACGACTTTATTCAGCATTATCTTCTCTTCAGGGTTTGTGTTCAATCCTCAAATAAAGATTCAAACGGTTATGAATCAGCGAATCGATCAATGATTCGGATCGCCAATGTCTCGTAATTTCAGCAGTTTGACACGCGATCCGAATCATGATCAATGCACTGATTCATAACCGTTCAAATCTTTATTTGAGGATTGAGAACAAATTTTATTCCCTTTCTGGACATGGGCAGTATAGTGTGCATACACTTGCATACGCTCTCGGACTAAATATAAAATATCTTAAACTGTGTGTGAAGATGAACGGAGGTCTTACGGGTGTGGAGCGACATTAGGGAGAGGAGTTAATGACAGACATTTCATTTTTGGGTGAACTAACCCTTTAACTATAAGTCAGCAATTGATAGATTGACATCTTTGAGATTATAAACACTGGGGTTTTGTGTTCAAGTTGCACAAGATATCAACTTCTGGCATAACTGAACAGCAAAAACTCACTCCACCTAAAGTCCAAATGCATTAGCCAAAATACTCCAAATAGGCAAAAAGTGGCATGCATGATTCAAGAGCAAATGCGAGGTAAAAACAACATTTGGATCACAAACCTCTAAACCTTTATTCCGTGGCTAATCCCATCCTGCTTCAGATATGAATGATTCCTCAGGTCATGTGACTTGTTGAGGATAGTTAGTTAATTTACTAAGCCTCCAGACTTCTGTGGCCTTCAGATGAGCTCAAGAACAGCGGAGAGAGCTTCATGGAATGGGTTTCCATGGCCGAGCAGCTCATCCAAGCCTTACATCACCAAGAGCAATGCAAAGCGTGGGATGCAGTGGAGTAAAGCAGCCGCCACTGGACTCTAGAGCAGTGAGACGTGTTCTCTGAGCGACCAATCACGCTTCAGTCTGACAATCCCATGGACGAGTCTGGGTTTGGCCGTCGCCAGGAGAACGGGACTTGCCTGACTGTATTGTGCCAAGTGTAAAGTTTGGTGGAGGAGGGTTGGGGTGGGTTGTTTTTCAGGGGTTGGCCCCTTAGTTCCAATGAAAGGAACTCTTAATGCTTCACTAAGACATTTTGGACACAGTAACTTAACCAGTAACACATAACACTAATATCAACATAGTAAACAACACACATCACTCTTTGGCTGCAGAGATGATATGTTGATTTCTTGGTGCAGATATTACACAATTCCCCTACGGCAGTTGATGCTTAATTATTAATTTATCACTATTTTGACTGCATCACTAACACACCATATGGGTTCTTCAAAAAATGATTAGCCTACTTATCCTAAATAAATATACAACATAAAATCCATGTTTGTGTTTCTGCCGTTCTCACTGCCCCAGTTCTCCTAGACATTAGTATTGTGAATCGGTCAGATAATAGATCATCTATGAAAATAAACATTTCTTCTGTTTTCACTGGACCGTAGACGCGTAGTGACAGACATGCTGAACAAACAGCTCTGATGGTAATGGAAACGTGCAATTGTGTTGCGAAGAGCGTTAAGGAACTAAACTGAATAAATAATGGCCTCCGGTGTGTACCTGTACCTCCACTCTCAGCTGGGCCTAACGCCGCCATCATTGGGCCGCTTTTCAGGAAGGAGGATGTAATTTAATCTTGACCGTGGGGCACATTGTTGACACACAAAAGGCAAATTACAGGCAAATGGAACAAACTTCAAACCTTCGAACAAAACCCTCACATGTTTCAGCTTTAGGTTTGTATTGTGTCAACCCATCTTCTGATGAGACTGTACATTTATACAACAGTTACATCAGCAAAACATATTTTTGCCGGAAAACCCATAAACAGGTGTGTCTAAGAAACCATTTAAGGGATTATTTTGTGTCTACAAAAAAAATGCTGGGTTGTTTTAACCCAACGATGGGTCAAATATGGACTAACCCAGCAACTGGGTTGTTTCAATCCTGCGGTTGGGTTAAATATTTGCTTAAGACAACCCAATCTCTGGGTTAAAACAACCCAATTGCTGGGTTAGTCCATATTTGACCCAACATTGGGTTGTTTTTTACCCAGAATTTGTGTAAGAAACCATTTAAGTGATTATTTTGTGTCTAGTACAGACTGCCTTATTTTCCAATGTATCTCATTTAAACCACAGTACTGACAGAACATTGCTTTATTTAGAAGTTCACTTCAACCTGACTGATAGATACGAGGTGCCGTTATTAATTAACGGAAACAAGGTCATTAAATTAAATGAACATCAGCTGAGGTGTGAGCTGAGGTAAATCTCTGGGGATCAATGGATGTCCTGTGCAACAGTATATAAACATGATTTCTGAATCTCTGAGGGACTGACTGAAGCTTACTGTCTAATTTAAAATGTTGCCATAGTCGGGTAAACTTCTATAGCGGTGAATGAAACATTAAAGGTGCAGTGTGTAAGTTTTAGCAGCATCTAGAGGTGAGGTTGTGAATTGCAACCGTCCACCGCTCAACCCTCCCTTTCGGAGCACATAGAGAAGCTACGGATAAATATGACATCGTCTGAGACAGCAGAGAGTAGCCAGCGCTCTGTAGAGAAGTTTGTCCATTTAGGGCTACCGTAGAAACATGGCGACACAAAATGGCGTCTTCACTGAAACCCGTGTTGTGTGTAGATAGAAACGGATCATTCTAAGGTAATAAAAACATAACAATTCATTATGTAAGGTCTTTACACACCACTGAAAACATAGTTATGTATATTATATTGCATTTCTGTCAATAGATCCTCATAAATACTAAACTGCACCTTAAATATGTTTTTTTTGTGTTCCTATTTGCTGAGATATAGCAATAGAAAAACTTCAAAACAGTGTTTTAAAACTTTAAAAAAATAAATAATAGTGAGATTAATTAGGGCAGTTATAGAAACAAACACCCTCACAGCAGAATTAAATTTTTATTAAAGAATAAAAATACTAATTTTAATCCTAATTTAGAACTAATTTTTATTAAAATAAATAAATAATTTGATGTAAATGTAATATAACACAACGTATAGTCTTATAAATGTACATATAATATGCATATATATCTATATATACATAGATATATATAGATATATTATATACTTTTTTTTAAATACAAACAGAATTTACGATGCTGATTACCGTTAAAACGCGTCATCACAGTCTACTACGGTAAATCCGTATCTTATGCGTAACGTTATTAATATTCATGAATCAAGCCCTCACCACGCTGACCATAACAAACGCTACTGTCGCTTTAACAACGTCTGCAGTTAAGCCAATCAGGAGGGTAAGAGTGACATAACATGATTCATATTCATTAGACAAATATATGATTGGTCATGTCGCCGCCCAAGGGGCGGAGCTTTATGACTCTGATCATTCATGTTGTTAGGAGAGAGTCGAGCAGCGCCAGTTCGTCCGAAGTTACACCGAAACTTCCCTAATAATGTGTTGCTGAAGATGAGTCGACCGCAGGCCGAGCAGGGTGTCGTGTTGACGGCGTACACCAGCAACACTGAGACCGTGCTGGCTGTCGGCTGTAAAGAGCAGACGGAGTTTACTGGAGCGAGGTGAGCGCCTTCATTTATTACTCACAGCAGTGTGTGCACTATTTATGGCAACTGTATCCCAGCGCTGTCTCTAAACCTAGCGAGGTGGGCGTCGTGTGTGTGTGTGTGTGCGCGACAACATGCTGACTAACTAGGCATTGCACAAGAAGATGGACAGATCTTCGAGATGTTTTGGAAGAGTTTGTGGAGTTACGTTTAGTGTCCGTGTGGTCAGGTCTACTTCAGCTATTTTGTTTGGGAGCTCGTTCTGTCGCTTTTACTACAGGCTGTTGTGTGTTTTTAGCAGTGACACACCGCTATATCTCCTTGTTGACAATGTGCAGGTTAAATAAATATATATTACTTACATCATCAAGAAAACAACAACCAAAACAAGTCTATTTTCGTGTTTTTACATTAAGAATGCAATAGGTATATTAAAACAAAGTATATTTCTAGTACTCAGTAACGCATTTCATGTATATTTTGTTTGCTGTATGATATATGAAATATTAAATTTAACCCTTAATTGATCACTAATGCACTTTTTTGGGCTTCAAACCCCACCCCATTCGCTCCCATTATAAAGCTGGGAAGAGCCAGGATATTTGAAGAAAAAATTGTTGTATTTATATATAATATATGGCCGTTGATATTTTTCTAAAGAGTCAGTCTTTAGTCCCTAGACTTGGGTACAATAAAAGCTGTTTTTGGACTAATAAAGACGTTTTCAGTTCTGGAACTCACAGGATATACTTATCGTATGATGAGCTCTCATGTGTCAAAACCTCAAAGATAATTTGATTTCTCAGTTCATGACCCCTTTAAATTCATCATGCAACTGAAGTTGCACTAGTTTTTCTTCCCTATTGTGCCGTATATGCGAGTGAAACTTCAGGAACAACAACCAATGTAGGGGCGGGGCTTGATCGTGTCTGTGGGAAATTGATTGGATGGTTGTGGTTTGCTATTGGCTAATCTCATGTGAGTGACTGGTGGCCCCGCCCTCATCATCAGAGAAGAGATTAAGTTATTCTGATTTAAGACTATTAAAGGGGCGGTGTCATGCGATTGGACTTGTGTAACTTTAGTTAGTGTGTAATGTCGCTGCTTGAGCATTAACAGTCTCTGTAAAGTCACAGCGCTGAAAGTTCACTGCAAACGGAGATATTGTCTTTTAAAGTTACGGCAGTTTATTGCCTACAAAAATGGCCGGTTTGGACTACAACGAGCTTCTTCCTGGGTTGGTGACATCATAAACCCTCGCTAGTCTCCGCAGATGTGACTTCTGCCCGTAATGGGAAGGGAAGGGGCGTGGCCTTAACCTGTGCTCGGCACTTCAGCCAATAAAAATACAGGAAACTACATTTGGCCATCTGACCAATCTAAGGCCATTGCGTTTTTCAGAGGGAGGGGCTTCATAGAAGCAGGAAGCAGACGAGCCGTTCAGAGGACAGACGGTTAGACAAGAAAAATACAGCAGTTAAAAAAAAAAAAGAAGTATTAAGACATGTTATACTGCGCCCCATAAACACAACCAAGCCTAGAAAAAAAAAAAACACAGAACCAGCGCTTTAACACAATAATGATGTGCATGTAATGAATAATGCAATATTCCATAAATCATAAGTGCATTAGATCTCCTGGACACTCTAACACAGACCTGAGCGCGGCGGGGAAACGGATGCTGGCTGTTGTTTGTGTCCTCAGGTGGAGCACAGGTGACTCCCTCGCTCCGCAGCTGCGAGATCAACTCCCTCGTGGATTGAGCTGGCCGGATCACAGCGGCCTGAGGAAGAGGTCTCTCTGTGTGTGTGTGTGTGTGCGTGTGCGTGTGTCTGCCAACTGCCCTTTGGCTGTGTGATCGAGCATCTGCTTTTTGCTGGTTGTTTGCAGACGGGCCGGTCGTTTGGAGTCAGCATGAAAGCATGTTTAAAACAGAAGTTTCTATATTTGGATCTAACAGAAGATTGTTTGGGGGAATAATCTCCTAAAGACATGTCCTTCATATTTCAGCTCTGAATTAAAGGCACAATATGTAAGTTAAGTTGACTTGCACATTATCCCAAATGTTTCCAAGAATGTTTAAATCCAGAGGAATCAGTGATTTTAACCAGGGTGTGTGTGTGTGTGTGTGTAACCTATCAGTGACATCATCATCCCTCCAGTTATTGTGTGGTAACCATGGCAACACTATCGCCGCTTTAATATCTGATGTGTGTTTATTAGACACTGTTTGGATTATTGATGGACAGAAACTGATGATTGTTCTTCAGCTCAACACAGTCCGTCTTATTGTTTAAATCTGCTGTTGTTGATTTACCGCACATAGTGCCGTGTTTAACCGCCTAATACGATCTCGCTCACTGCAGTGTGAACAAGCGGCTCATAGTAGCATTATAACATCACTTTAACACACTCAGATGTGTGTGTTATGATAAAACAGCGCTGCGTTACACACACACACACACACACACGAGCGGAAGAAGCAGGAGCGCTCATTTAAAAAAAAGTCAGAGTTATGAGAAAGTCACAATTACCTTTTTTTTTTGTTCTGTGGCGAAAACGATCTTTAGAACAAACCGATAAAATGGATTGTGGAAAACTTTGAGTGGAAACTGGAATTTGTAAAAAAATGTAACATTTAATTTCGAGTGTGTGTGCAATCACTCATAATGTGGTTGTATTTCGGCATCTCTCTAATGATGATGGTGTGTGTGTGTGTGTGTGTGTGTTCTGTGTTGTTGTGTTTGATGGGTTGACCTGCGCTGGCTGGTAAACATCGCTTGACTTTCCATCCCGTGTGGCATTATCATTGCATAATGAATATTTCATTCATGGTGCGCTGTGTGCTTTGTGTGTGATGGGCAGGGTCAGGACTGAATATGAAGCCAGACGTCTCTTTATTTCCTTTATCGCTGTTCCATTCACACACACATCACAACAGATCTCTGCTGGTTTCAGAAGTTCACTTCAACACACATAAAGATGAGATTATGTGATATGGGAGATGGTATTATGCAATCTTGCTTTGTTTCGTGTGCATATCAGTCCTTAGCTTTAAATTCTTCTTGCAGGCAGGAAATATTTCCCCTCATGCTGAGACATGTAAACTCAGACGGCTCTGAGAGATAGCTTAACGCTGAGCCGATCAGCTGGGTTTGGGCATTTGACGTGCATATGATAAACTATAACCAGAGCATTAAATATACGTGTCTATTCCCCATCATTCCCGAATCGCTCTGCATGGTCCTAACGCATCGGCTGTTTCCTCAGATGGACTCCGGAGCTTTTTGAGCCGTTCCCATGGAGACGTGTGTGTGTGTCAGCTGTGTGTGAGTCCCACAGGATCAGGAAGCCCAACTCGTATTCCACTGCCAAAAACAGACTTCTGTCTCTGCCCTCAACACACTCAAATCATTGAGTCTCAACAACTCAAACAGTGCAAAGGACTACAAACAATAACTTTGTGTTATAAACTGGTAACATGACAGACCCTATTTACTAAAATGTGAAATGGCACATAGGTTTTGTATCATTCATAAAGACTTCACTTGTTTCATTACTGGATGAATCAGTGTTTTGAGTGAATCTATTGAGTGAATGATTCAATGACTCACTCATAAAGACTTCACTTGTTTCATTACTGGATGAATCAGTGTTTTTGAATGAATCTCTTGAGTGAACGATTCAATGACTCCCTCATAAAGACTTCACTTGTTTCATTACTGGATGAATCAGTGTTTTTGAGTGAATCTATTGAGTGAATGATTCAATGACTCACTCATAAAGACTTCACTTGTTTCATTACTGGATGAATCAGTGTTTTTGAATGAATCTCTTGAGTGAACGATTCAATGACTCACTCATAAAGACTTCACTTGTTTCATTACTGGATGAATCAGTGTTTTTGAGTGAATCTATTGAGTGAATGATTCAATGACTCACTCATAAAGACTTCACTTGTTTCATTACTGGATGAATCAGTGTTTTTGAATGAATCTCTTGAGTGAACGATTCAATGACTCCCTCATAAAGACTTCACTTGTTTCATTACTGGATGAATCAGTGTTTTTGAGTGAATCTATTGAGTGAATGATTCAATGACTCACTCATAAAGACTTCACTTGTTTCATTACTGGATGAATCAGTGTTTTTGAATGAATCTCTTGAGTGAACGATTCAATGACTCACTCATAAAGACTTCACTTGTTTCATTACTGGATGAATCAGTGTTTTTGAGTGAATCTATTGAGTGAATGATTCAATGACTCACTCATAAAGACTTCACTTGTTTCATTACTGGATGAATCAGTGCTTTTGAGTGAATCTCTTGGGTGAATGATTCAGTGACTCACTCATAAAGACTTCACTTGCTTCATTACTGGATGAATCGGTGGTTTACTGTCTACCATGACTCATGAGCCATTATAACTCTCACACAATCTTTTTTTTACCTCTTTGGAATGGTAAAATGTACAACATTATAACCTGCACAATATTGGTTTCACTTTGAAATGCATCACATTATGTGAGTGAAGTGTGTTTCTCTTTGAGCGGCTCTCAGCATGTTTTAACATCGGTCTCCAGGCAGCCGCATTCCTCCGCTCCACTTCTGGTCATCATAGAAACCGCTTACACTCCTCCGCCATTGCTTCTGACCCCTTGACTCGACACACACTCGTACATCGCCCCGAGGACACACACAATGCGTTAGTGTTATGTCTGCTATAGAGTGCCTCTTTTGTTTGTGTATGCAAAGCAAGAACACGGTGACGACTGGCCCTTTTGTTCTCTTTCTGTTTTCTTGTTGTGTTTGAGTCGCTTCTCTCTGACCTTTAGAGTCCGCTGAGAGAAGAGCTCACTCCCCCATTTCATTACGACACCAACCCTCGGTTAATAGCTAAACCATGAACGTCAGCGTTTATGACAGAGGACAGGTTGGTGATTTCCAGGTTCATTTGAGATGTGTGTATTTGCAGTGAATGATTTCAGATGCCACTATTAGCTGTTTTTGTGGCTGCAAATGCAAATCACCTCCACCGACGTACAGAAGAAGTGTGACTGGTTAGAGTAAATGTTTGATTTTGGACTCGATCCACCATCCAGTCAGAAGAAGTGTTAGTTACTCTTTAAAGTTGAAGCATCTTTAAAGAGATATCTTCAGTGGAAATGAACCGTCTTTCTCTTCTGAGAATACAGACTAAAATACCAACACAGTTCTCCCTGAAACTGACCAGGAAACAAGCGATATTCATGGCTTGATGTATGGGTTATTAAAAAAAAATGGTGAAACCCTTTGATTTGTCATTTAAGAGACTCCGTCCACACCCTCTTCTGATTGGCTGTGATTTTTGGATTGATTTGGTTGCGAGTGCAGAGACTCCGCCCAATAGATTGACCACATTGACTTCCATAGTATGAAAGTCAATCAATCAATCAATCAATCAATCAAACTTTATTTGTATAGCACCTTCCAACAACCGAAAGGAGGACCAAGGTGCTTTACATTTAAAACAGAAGAACATCTACAATATATAATATATTAATACATTAGCAATAACCAAAGGAACAGTTACACAAAATACAAAAAAATTGAAAGTGACCCAGTGCTACAGTGTGTTAAAGGCCAGTCTAAATAAATGTGTTTTTAACCTGGACTTGAACAGGGCCCTCATTTATCAACAGTGCGTAGAAAAGGTTCATTTCGTCGTATGACTGAAATTTATAATGTGTCTAAGTACAAGAAAATCCGTATTTATCAAACGTGTGTACAGTTCTTACGCAGCAATCGTTGTTGATAAATCCCACATGTGCGTAAGTGCCATGCTCGTTCACGATCGCAGTCATTAGCATTCAGAAACGCCTCCAAAGAACCCTATATGGTGACAACACATCACTTTAAAAATCACGAGATTGCTTTTTTTTTTTCCCTCACCGCAATTATGGCAAAAAGAGGAACTTCACAAACACAAAATGAGTCAATCATTCAAACGTTGACGACAATGACGTTTAACAACAACAACAACAAATTTGCAACAAATGATTATTTGTCTAGCAGAGAACAGAATGAAACACTTTTTCTATTTACATAATTAAATGTGTTGGTTTATGATGGTGCTTTTATGGCGATGTGGGTCAGTCTGTGGCTCCAATTCTGTTTGGAAATCTGGCGATAGCATGCAAGCCCCGTTTTATTTTGGCTTGTTGAGGATTTCAGTAAGGGAACTGTGGGTTGGGTCCAAGGAAATAATTCCATCCATCCATCCATCCATCCATCCATCCATCCATCCATCCATCCATCCATCCATCCATCCATCCATCCATCCATCCATCCATCCATCCATCCATCCATCCATCCATCCATCCATCCATCCATCCATCCATCCATCCATCCATCCATCCATCCATCCATCCATCATGGACCAGCTGGAGTTTGTTTATTAAGCGAGCAGGGCAACCACCCAGTAGAGCATTACAATTGTCTGTCTGTCCTTCCGTATAATCTATAGATAAAGATATATAGTCATTTTAAACACAATGCATAAATATATATATAAATTTAGCACGATCATTCGAATATACTCCCAGGTTTCTACTGATACAAAGCTGTATGTTAATTGCTGAAGTAACCCTTTACGTGCTGTTTTATGTGTAGTATCGCTGTTCTACCACTAGTTTCTCTGCGTAAGCATGCTCAGAGGTGTGCGTATATTTACACATTACTATGTATAAGTACAAGTTGGTAAATCCCACACTTTGCGTGAAACTGTTCTTACGCACTCACTACGCACAGAACTGTGCGTACGCACCCTTGATAAATGAGGGCCCAGGACTGTAAGAACACGCAGGTCTACAGGTAAATTGTTCAAGAGTTTAGGAGCAGCAAAAGCAAATGAACGATCGCCCCACTGCTCGTACCGGGACCTCGGAACAACTAGCCTCATCTGGTCAGCCGACCGGAGGGCTCTGTTTGGACGGTGGACACTTAAAATCTCCGATAAATACGGCGGGCAAGGCCATTAAGAGCTTTAAAGGCAAACATTAAAATGTTTTAATCAACACGGTAGCAAACTGGGAGCCAGTGGAGGGAACGGAGAACTGGGCTAATGTGGCTGTGATGTACTGGTTAGAAGGCGAGCGGCTTCATTCTGTACCAGTTGGAGACGATGGAGTGAAGACTGAGTGCGTTACAGTAATCAATGCGTGAGCTGATAACAGCATGAATTGCCTTTTCCAGATCACTGCGGCACAGAAAAGGTTTTACTTTATACTTACTTAATTAATTTGAGTTACTTTGTTTGTTAAAATTTAGATCTCTGTCAAAAATCACCCCCAGATTCTTTATGGCCTCACTAATTTGAGGTTGTGTTCGATGATATATCCTGGTGTAAAACAGAGAAACCAAAAATAATGTATTCCGTTTTACTCTCCATTGTTTACTCTCCAAACAAGCCATTGTTTAAGTACGGGATAATGTCCACCCAGCCGGTTGTTATCGCAGAATAAACCCCTCCAGAGTGATCAGGACCCCGAGGCGAAGCGGAGCATCACTCTGAAGGGGTTTATTCTGAGATAACAACCGGCTGGGTGGACATTATCCCGCTTATTACACGCCTACTAGTCTCAAATAAATAATTATTAGACACAAAATATTGTCTCGAGATTAAATATTTTATTAGCTCTTACGCAAAGTTTCCGCGAAGAAAAACATCTCCGACCTGCTTTAAGCCTTTATCTATCGCTGCTAAATGTTGAGAATGAATGCTGAAAGGGTTAGTTCAGCCAAAAATGAACCCAAGCCTCTGATTTACTCACCCTCAGGTCATTATAGGTGTTTATGACATTCTTCTGTCAGACAAATACAATCAGAGTTATATTTAAAAAGTCCAGGCTAACGTTAATCCCAGCAGTAGTTGGAGCTGTTTCTGAAGTCCATTAAATGCAGCTGTCCGTCAAATAACGTGCTCCACACGACTCCGATGGGTTAATAGAGCCTTCTGATGCCAATCGATGCGTTTGTGTCAGAAAAATATCCATATTTAAAAAGTTATAAAGGAAACCCGCCTTGAAGTCCTCCATTGTAACCCACGGCTGTTTAAGCCACAAGATGGCGCCAGCGTTAAGCACAGAAGTAGAACCGGTCAAGATAACTCGCCGTACCCGGATGAGCGGTGTGTGTTATCTGGAAATAACATACCGCTGGAATGAGCGATTGACCAATCAGAATCAAGTATTTCACAGAGCCGTGTAATATCAGACAGGCAACTATGCAAGGAGTCTAGAGCTGAGCCATCATTTGGAAGCACAGGCATATCAGAGTTTCCGCTAGAAAAAAATCGTGCCGGTCACAGTGACCGGCAGAGTTTTCGTTTTCCGGACATTTTGATGATATGCCAGTCAAAAACTCCTGAAAGCAGTTTATGTAAATTTAAAAAAATGACATAATCAGGCCGTATATGCAACATGTTTATTAGCCTAACTTTCAAATAGACGGAAAAAAACATGAACGTCCGATTGACGTCAATCAACCAATTTTTTTAACTTATAGGTGTAATTTGCGGGTGGGACAGGTGGGACAAGTCCCCACTACTTTTTTAAAACATCTTGCTTCACGGATTAACCTAACTAATACAAACAAAACATCTCTGGTTAACTTGAAGAGTATCATTTCATTCGTTTGTTAAATAAGAGGCGATCGCTCGTTGCCGCTGTTATCAGTGCTGCAGATTTCTCTCGCGGCTCGTGCAGTCTTCACACAGACGAGCGCTTTAATCTAACAACGCCGTTGCAGAGACTTTCTGTTTGTTCCGGTCAGATCGCGAAACAAAATGCACAAAAACTGCTCCTGCTCTTGATGTACAATCACTGATGGTATTCGGTTTTGATGAGAGAGAAAATAGGCTACGAGGGCATATTAGAAACGAACTTCTGACACGTTTAACAGACTAGACCAGGGATTAAGCAAAGTGTGCAAATCTATTTGCCTTTATTCACGTGAAAAATCTTGGCACAACACTATATTGTGTTTAGATGCAATTAATAAATTTAATTATAAACTCAGTATGTCTCATTTAGTTGGTAACATTTAAATTGGCCGTGTGAAATGACAAAATCATATAATAGAATAACAGTATACTGATAAATAAGCAGGTAAGCACTACAAGATGTTTTTGAAATCATTAGAGAAAACGACAAAATTACTTATTCACAAAATTACGTGTGTGAATAAGTGCTAACTGTTTAAAATGTGCTTGCACCCGATCATATTCAGTAGAAGGTAAAAAAAAAAAAAAATCCCTTAAACTTTAACATCCCGCTCATGCCCATCGCCGTGATCATCTGTAGCCTATAACGCTGGTTGTTTACCGTGAGTCCTGAACACTGCACCATGTGCTTATTTAAATCTTTTCGTTTCTACACATATTAGACTACATAGTCCTCATGTCTGTGAGGCAAGCCTGCTGAGTTTCAGTTTATTTGAGACGCGCTTCAGTTCATGAGCAATGAAAGCGATGGCTTCCGCGACCTAGTCTACTTATTTATTTATTTCTTATTTATTAAATACATGCAATTAACCGAAGAACCCTTTATTAAAATTAAGAGACAATTTGTACAAAACGAAAGAAAGGCTTTTTACTAAACAAAACTTAATATTTAACTAAATATAACCACCAAAATCATTTCTGACCCACTTGAATCTTTGCACTTATAGCCTATCATAATCAGATGAAATCTAAAAATAATATTATAATATTTAAACATAAATATGAAGAAAAAAAACATTGTTTAATGGCTACAACAAGTATAGTAAGCTACAGATTTATGTCATGTCTGAGCTGGATTTGAACGAACATCATTTTACCGGTGGGTTCATGAGCGCGCGCCTGCGGATTATTGAGCTGATTACACCGGCTCCGCTCCGCTAATTAGTCATTACAGGCTCGTTCTCGATGCTTGCACGGGCAGGGCCGGTCTCTCGGGTGCATGGGCTCGGGTAGGGTTGGGCTTTATTTTTTCGAGCCGATCTACGCTCTAGTTCTGGCGAAAAATGTAGTGCTGTGCCGGCCCGTTGTCATAAATTGTTCTCGTGATGGAGCGGTAGTGGAGCGCTCTCGGAGCGAGTAAAAACCACAGCGCTCCGACTTTTAAAAAAATCGCTCCTCACTCCATTCAAAATCTCGCCGCTCCACTCCTCGCTCCGCTCACATACTCTGCTTCGCAGGCTGTAGAGAATTGCAATCCTCCATAGCCACGGAGCGCTGTCATGACAGCGAAGGCATCACGTCGCAGGCTTACGGAATCGATAAGAGGCAGTTTTAATCTGACAATTTGACCGAAAAGATTTCATTTTGTCGGACATTTAATTTTTTTCCCGGCCAATGTCCGGTTATTACCGGACAACGGAAACCCTGAGGCATATATAGACCTGGAGGTCGTCTGCATATAAGTGGAAAGAAAGACTGTTCTTAGTCAATGGGGTCAACTGCTTAGTTACCCATTTTCTTCCAAATATCATCTTGTGTGTTCATTCATTGTGCGATTTGGTGCAAGCAAAAGCTCAGAAATCACATTATAGGCCACGAATGCACAGCTGCAGGTTCAGTCTTGAGCAGCCGTGACCCAGAAACTACAGAGTTACTTTCTGCTTGGTCACCATTTTCCAGAAGAGCAAGAGCTGCCCCCATCACAGCCTCAGTGTACTGTAATCTTTGGATACGAGCCTGACACGAGCCAGAGAACGGGTCGCTGACATCAAGTAGCTCTTGTGGAAGAGCGTTGAGCTTTTATGCGCTCATCCTGAGAGGGAATGAGCTCTGCGTGTCCTGGCCCAGAAACCAGCCCAACAATCAGCCTCACAATAGCATCTTTATTTCCTTGTTTTGGGGACTTCCTGTCTTGATCCCGTTGGCAGGATAAGCAGCGGGAGCTCTTCATTCCTGCTGTGTCATGCATCCAGTGAGAGAGAAGACTCAAAGCAGAGTCATATTCCACACTTTTGAAGCGTTTTCCACATGAAGCGTCGCTAAAGGGTGAAAATGCACCAAATTCAGGTCATTGATAGGTCTCAATGGGCCCATTCGAACGCCACCGGTCCCAGGCTCTGGGGTGGACCGCTTCAGTCCAGTTTCTGCCTCTTGATGTCCACTTACAGTACAAAGCTAGTCAAGGCTTCTTGCACCAAAATTCATCCAGAAGTGCAAATAGGAATGCATCGACTAATCAACAAAATGGATAATTGTCAGTGAATTTGATTATCGAATAATCCCGACTTCGCCATGCTTGGAAAAGATCCGCCAGTCATGTTGTGAATAAACCATTTCTATGGACAATCATCAAGTTAATCGAAGAAGTAATGGACAGATTAATTGATTGATTGTCAAAACAATCGTTAATTAAAGCCCTAGTGCAACACTTCACAAAAAATCATTTGAACCATGGATCAAATAAACCTTATGGAGCCATATAATAATTGCAGTGGCGTAACTTTCTTTTAAAAAGTGGGTGGGATGTGTGTATGGAGGGGGGATTGATATTAAGATGTCCAGAAATCAATTCAATAGTTCATTTATTAATATAAACCTCACGTTTAATTCTTGCATCTATACCGAATATCATCAGTGGTTGTATATGTGATTATATAAGAGCAGTTTTTTGTGCATTTTATTTCATGATGTCACAGGAACAAATAGAAAGTCTCTGCAACGGCGTTAAGCGACTAATGCATGCTCTTCTGATAACAGCGGCAACGAGCGCCAGATCGCCTCTCATTCAACAAACGAATGAAATGACGCTCTTCAGGTTAATCAGAGATGTTGTGTTTGTATTAGTTAGGGTCATCTGTGCAACAACTTGTTTCAATGTTTTAAAAAGAGGGCGGGGACATGTCCCACCCGTCCCACCCGCAAATTACGCATATGGCATTTAAAGAAACATTATGGTCACACTTCAGTTTAGGGTCCAATTCGAACTATTAACTATGACTTTTTCCCCAATAAACTTGTTGTAGTTGTTAAGTATTGGTTTTGGGGTGTGTGATGTACATACATACACACACACACACACACACACGCACACACACACACACACACACACACACACAATGTGATGTAGTAGGTTAAAGTAGTGCACTAAAATCCATTTATAATGCCCTCCATATTCACGATAAAGGGCCAAAATACCATTTTATATATATATATAATTTAATATAGTTAAATTATATTTACCATTTTCTCTCCAAATATCAGCATGATAACAAATGTGATACTGATTTTACACAAGAGTTCAATAAACGAGAATTTAATATTAAGTGACTTACATTTTAGACACAATATTGCCTGTTTTTGCTCCATTTCATCAACGAAAATAGTTTCAAACAACGACACGGGACTGTTTTGCGTTTCTGAGGAACACGCCGATGTTTCATTACTGAACGAGCGATTCAATGACTCACTCATTAACAGAGTCAAATGCTTCCTGAATGAATCAGCCATTTGAATGAATCGGTTGAATGAACACTGGTATGCGTTTGCTAGGGTTTTTTAGGGTGTTGTCTTGGCGGAGGCACACGTTTGTTTCACTATTAACTAACTATTGACTGCGACACAAACTCCTAATCACTGCTTATTTAAGGTAGTTGTTAGTTTAGGTATTGGGTCAGATTAAGGGATGTAGAATAAAGTCAAAATAAGGCATTAATATGAGCTTTTAAGTACTAATAAACAGACAATATCATAGTAATATGCATTATAATAAGCAACTATTTAATATTGAGAATTGAACCCTAAAATAAGTGTTTTTAATGGACATTTGCGGTCTCGACGGATTCTGATGATTGATATTCATCACCCACTGAACTGAACACCATTACAATAACAAAGGCTTTTCATAGGCACAAGTTTCTTTAAAAGTACATTTCCCCCAAACTCCTGTCAGATGCTGATGATTCAGTCCAGTGCAAACGGGGAAGTGGATGGGCTGACCGCACAATTGTGATGATTTGGTTTATTTGACATGTCTGTCTCTTGTGTTTGATGCAGCCGTAAGACGGGTCAGTATAATGTCCAGCGGTGCAGAGGGCCCGTGGCGGCTCCGGGTCCAGGCTCCGGAAAGGCCCCGTATCAGCGCTGCAGCTCTCAGGACTCTCTGGACGAGCAGGTCATGGTGGACTATTATAAAGAGGTGGAGATCATCCAGCGCAGCGGAGACGCAGAGACGCATGAGGACCTGCAGCTGAAGATGGCTGATGGTGAGTATCCGCCTGTTTCTCCAACAACCAGCGGGTGCTGAACTACTTCCGCTTTCCGGTATAGAGTGCTGAAGTCATGACGTCACTTTGTAGGCCAAAACGCGGAAGTGAGTTAGCATTTTAGCACTTCCGGTTCCCTCGCTCTAAAGTGAATGGTTTTTTTTTAATGGGTTTTTGCTAAATCGCCTGAAATAAGGTCTGTGGTTAACAAAGCCTCTACATATTTTCACGTTTTGATCTATGACATTAAGCACACTAGTTCTAACCTGCTTGTGATTTTTTTTTACTTTATTGTGTCTTAAAAACGGCGGTTGCTAACAAGTTGCTTAAAGGGACTACATCCTTTGGCGGGACTTTAGACGTCATCGTGACAAACGGGAGATCTCACCAGCCCGCGTTTCATTTATTTTGAATTCTGTAAGTAAATGTTTAATAAAAATACAAAACTAGCCCGCGTTTCAGCCTCACATTCTTAGAAGTTTACCTTTCAGTTAATATACATAAAGTTATATATTTAGTCCTTTCAAATAGTGGTGTTTCCAAATGTTGTTATACACAGAAATATGTGATTAAGGTAACCGATCACCAGTTCTTCAGTTCTGTGGAGAGACTGTAGTGTTTTGTTTTGTCCCGAGATGGAAGCACAAGTCGTCGAATGAAAGCTGTGCTGTTCTACATGTCCAGATCTATATGGACTGCATTTATATAGCGCTTTTATCCAAAGCGCTTTACATTTTTGCCTCACATTCACCCATTCATACGCCGACGGCGATGTCAGCCATGTAAGGCGCCATCCAGCTTGTCGGGAGCAGCTGGGGTTAGGTGTCTTGCTCATGGACACTTCGACACTTGGTCAGGTGGATCCGGGGATCGAACCACCAACCTTCTGGTTTGTAGACAACCTACATAAACCACTGAGCCACTGCCGCCCCAAGTGGTTATAGTGGTTCTCTCCTCGATATATGATCAATCGTCTAAGAAAAAGGACATACGACTGTAAATTGATACGGCTATAGCTTACGTCGTGAGTGCTTCTGAGGTGGTAAAAGCACGTTTTTTTCCTGGCGAATTAGCAAATGGTGCAAACATACAGTCAAACATAATACAGTGAAAGATAATCTTTAAAGTCTATTTGGGGCACGAGGATCAGGCATAATAGCCTAATCTTAATCACAAAGACAATAATATTAAGGTTTATATAAAATAACAAAATAATTAACAAATAAATAAAACATTAACAAACGAGAAAACAAATCTCAGAGAAGCGCATAAACCCAATTAGTTTCTAACATTTTTGGGGGAAAAAAAGGGCAATATTTCTCACGGAGAAGTGGATAAGTGTTCATCCACAGCGCAGATCATAATGAGCGAACGTGTTTTTAAATAAAGTTTGAGGACGCTTGATGATGACGTAGATCCGCGACTGTGTGCTGTAGTCCGTTTATAGCCCACCGTTAGCATCTTATATTTAGGCTTCAAACGGTGTACATGTTGGATTCACTTGTAAAGATTATCTTGATAGACTAAACGTGTAAGGGTCGTAACTCTTTGTTGAACACAGATCTTATTTTTTGCGATTGTCCAAAAGTCTATGGGGAAAATGCATCGGCTTTTAATCGAGGGAACCCATGCGCCGCTAACTTCCGGGTTGGCCTACAGAGTGACGTCAAGACTTCGGCGCTCTATTGTGTTTCCTGTTCAGTGGCTATCCGCTTGTTAAGTCATGACGTAAGGAACGCCGTTTCTGGGTCCAAGCCTCAACTCGTTTCACTTGAGAATGCCATTGACGCCTGTTTATGAGCGCTATTTTTTCATGTTAAACATCAAACATTTAAAAAAGTTAGACATTTTAAATACTTACAGTCTACACAGCATGCTCTATGGTCACAGCGTTACAGACATT
Organism: Pseudorasbora parva; assembly: GCF_024679245.1. NCBI lineage: Eukaryota > Metazoa > Chordata > Actinopteri > Cypriniformes > Gobionidae > Pseudorasbora > Pseudorasbora parva. The sequence goes on from NC_090186.1 coordinate 1,926,585, forward strand.
AATATTTTAACAATTTATAAATGATGATTCACTGTCTGGTCATCTGTAATTTTGCTATGGAGAAAAAGGTTATTATTATTAAGTTTTTTTGTAGTATCACACCACATTATGTGTGTATATTAGCACCGTTTGTAGTTTTTCTTGTGGTATAAGATAGAGCGTTTGGACCCGGAAGCGCTGCCGCATGTCGTCAGCCTTAACAACCGGATACTACCGCGGACCATGATACCGACAGAGAAGGAGACATTACATTGATTAGAAACAGTTGTGTTTAAATGTTGTTAACATGAGCTCAGGTTCAACTTGTGCCTGTGATGGTTGCCATAAAAATTCAAGATTTTGTGCGAAACGTCTTGCTTAAAGGGGGTCGCACACCGTACACACACATTATATAGGCGCAAGCTCAATTTTGAATCGACTTCAGGTTTTTACTTTTTTATTCACAATATTCACAAACTTGTTACTTATGTCATATAGTAACTTATATAACGTGTGTGTGATATGAATAAAACACAAATTATAACTGTCTGAAAGGATAGTTATTGCCACTTCCATAGCCATCAGGGTGTTTTTGCTGCTACGTATGTGCATTTAAATGCCTGAAACCGAAAATAAACATGATGTGGTGAAAACACTGAATAGTGATATGCGACGAGCGCTGAGTGTGTCTGTCTCTGGCTCAGCGCCAGCCAAAGCGTTAAACACGTTTGATGGCACCAAAATGAGGAACCGAAATATTCAAACATACGGCAGCACTCGCATGCATTGAACAAAGCTTACAAAGAGAGACTGTTTTGCTCATGTTTTTCTGTTATTATCGCTGTTGTAGTGAATCACTGAGGAGCCAGCACGTGCATCCATCGACACACATAAACAAAGCATTATTCTCAAGATACAACCAATATTTGCCTCATCAGATGTGAGATGAAATACGTCCACACCGCAGATATGTTGCTTTAGACGAGCACGGTCGCGGTTTCTGTTTGCGTCATCACAACATTTTGGCCGTAATGTTTCGGTGATAAAAGTCTTTACTTAGGGCTGGGCGATATGGAGCAAAAGATATATCTCGATCAGTAATTCTAAAATTGGAAGATAAAGTGGTCCTTGGGCTGAAAACGTTTGAGAAACACTGATATTTTGCTATATCTCGATATACGATATATATCTCTATCTTTACAGGAAAAACAACCCCCAAATTCTACAGCAAAAACAAATATGCCAAATACCACAAATTCTTTTTTATTTTATTGAAGTGCAAAGAGGTAGTCAGTTCATGAAGGAACAAAGTGCTTTTGTGACATTGGAAAAAAAACCTCCCTGATAACATAAATAATTATAATTAAGCTGTAAAATAAAAGAAATAATAGGCCTACATATAGCCATTTTTTCATTCATTTCATGCTTTCAAAAGACGAATCAAAACCCTTTGTTACACTTAAACAGTAAGCATTCTGCAGAAAGATGGGGGCATGACTGAGATATTAATAAACTGATTTTGTTAAAACACCACTTCCTGTTAAATTTGTACCAAAATCCAAACAGTAGGCTAGATGTCGCGCCTCATCATGCGGATCACGTAGGCTACACATGAGCTGATATTCACTTCTTTTCCAGTTACAGAACGAAATATCAGTGTCAGAAGAGACAGAAGAGCACTGCACTGTGTCTCAGGACACCCGGGATGTCTTGTATCCCTCTTGGTTAAAACATGAATATACCTATTCATCATAATCCCGTGATAAAGCTGACAAAATAACGATATTGCAATAATTTCTAAATGTTTTCAAATGATATGCGATCATTTTGACATTTTAACCGAAAACTATGCGATCAGTTAGACACATCATAAACTGATGTACGGGTGGATGGCCTACAGTGGTTCTGACTGCAGCGTTGCCGAACGACTAAAGAAACGTTATCAGCGTGATGGTAGAAAACTGTACATTTCTCGTCTATAACCACCCACTGCAACTTATACCAACGACGGAAATAAGCGCAGTTACAACAGCAAAATATGTGGGAGAGCACTGCTATAATGTGACTATATTGTATTGCAATAGGGAGCACTTCAAAGTCAATACCAAATCAAAACTAGTTAGCAAATCATTTATAATTGAAATAATTTAATGACAAAATCCAGTTATGGTTACACTTAAAATAGTTACAAAATAGATGAATGGGATGATAAAAACTTATACCATTAATCGTACCCAGCATGAATAGAATGTTACCTGAGAGATAGGGAGGGATAGAAAGAGAGAGATGGAGAGAGATGGAGAGAGATGGAGAGAGATGGAGAGAGATGGAGAGAGATGGAGAGAGATGGAGAGAGATGGAGAGAGATGGAGAGAGATGGAGAGAGATGGAGAGAGATGGAGAGAGATGGAGAGAGATGGAGAGAGATGGAGAGAGATGGAGAGAGATGGAGAGAGATGGGGAGGGATAGAAAGAGAGAGATGGAGAGAGATGGAGAGAGATGGAGAGAGATGGAGAGAGATGGAGAGAGATGGAGAGAGATGGAGAGAGATGGAGAGAGATGGAGAGAGATGGAGAGAGATGGAGAGAGATGGAGAGAGATGGAGAGAGATAGGGAGGGATAGAAAGAGAGAGATGGAGAGAGATGGAGAGAGATGGAGAGAGATGGAGAGAGATGGAGAGAGATGGAGAGAGCAAAGAAGCCCCCTAGAAGCGACAGCCAGAGCAAAAGCCCCCCGAGCAACAGTTGCAATCTTCTTTTATCCATCCCTTGACCATGTGACTGAAACCCTGAGACATTCAAACTGACCAATCAGAGCAAACTTCCCCAGCTGTACTACAGGTGTGGCACACATTTGGCCTACATGCCCTCAACGTCTCTTTTGCTGCGTCCCAATTCGCCTACTTATACTACGTCCTAAAAGTATGTACTCTTTTTGTGAAGAAAAAGTATATACTTTTGAGTGTGTAGCAGAAAACTATGCAAGCTTCGGGACTACTTCGCCATCTTTAACGGACTCTGTCGCTTAGTTACGTGCATCCCGTCACCCTTTATCTGCCCTGTCAATCATCATCAGATTCGTCACAGTTCAAATCCTCCACATGCAGATTAATCTCCTGCCGTATCGGAGAGAAATGTAGCCGCTCGTTGATCTGCCATGTGTGTGTCTTTAATGCAGAGACTCCTCGTGTGTTTGCAGTTTAAATATAATGATGCATTTAAAAGTTAATGGCCAAACGTGTCATTACTAAAGTCCTCAATGCTGCTGCGGGTGAAATATAATGTGGACAACACTGAATAAATATATTTTTGTCATGTTAAATATTAATAGTTGGTCACTCAAACCCCTTTATCTAAACTTCTCTACTTAACCGTCGAACTCGCACATCCGTCATGTTTGTAGTTTTTTAACGCTTTTTATCCGCGTTTGTAGTTCTAATCGAATCCTCGTCCAACTCGCAGTGGGTTGTGGGTAATATCAGCCGATAGAGTGCCCATCGATCCATACTGTGAATTCGGACCGGAAATAGTAAACCATCCGGGAATCTTTGGAATACTCTTTTCAACATACTACGATTTAGGACATACTAATTCTATTTTCGAATACTATTTAGGATGGATAGTATGCGAATTGGGACGCAGGGTTTGTCTTTAGGAATCCCAAACAGCGGGAGAGGGGGTGGAAAACAATAAAACAAATGTCTTTGTTCAAAGTCAAATATCTTTGATTATTTTGGATTCTTACACTGGCATGATTGCGACTGCGAGTGCGCGTCTCGCTCCAATAGTGTCCATCACCTGACTGGGGGTGAAACTTCCGATTTGAACTATGATGAACATTAATATTTCTTTATGAGTTTTAGCAAGCAGTTGTGTTGAAGGAAAATCATGGTCTCTAAACTGAGAATTGAATAAGGCACGCGCTTGTCAATTTGATAAATAATCCTCACCTGGTTGCGGACGCCGCCGTGTTCACGCGAGGGGAGGGGGAACAAAAGCAAGAGGAGGAAGGCAAACGAGCAGAGTGGCGGAATCAGAATGAAATATATCGGTATATACGATAGGTCAAAATCCATATCGAGCCATATCCATATCCATTTTAAGCATCGAGATATCGCCCACCCCTATCTTTACTGAAATTGTTTGGCTGTTAATTTGTCCAAAAGTGGTCAAACATTTCAGTAGCTGACTACTCTGTGCATCCCTAGTGTGTATCCACCTCCATTGTTTTGTCCATTTGTGCTTCCTCCATGGAGAAACACCGGCTTCACAACAAACAAGATAGCAAGCGACAAGCTATCAAACATACATACGCTTCGAACAGGAAAAGGACAACCGGCTTCCGGTTCAAACCCGCTATGAATCATGGGTAAATTCGCTCACCGGGAAAAAGGTGGATACTTCTCAAACTGCCTTTCCCAGAAGTGTTTCGGCTGCAGAGCTTGTCCCATCGGCTTAGGGTGTGCTATATATATTCGTAATTGTTGTTTTAAAGGGATAGTTGATGATTTGGGTCGCCAATGTCACGTGATTTCAGCAGTTTGACACGATCCGAATCATTAAACGATTCACACCGTTTGAATCTTTTTGGAGGAACCCGGAAGAGAAGCCAATGCTGAATAAAGTCGTAGTTTTTGTTATTTTTGGACCCAAATGTATTTTGGATGCTTCAAGAGACTCTAATTAACCCACTGATGTCTCATATGGACTACTGTGATGATGTTTTTATTCCCTTTCTGGACATGGACAGTATAGTGTGCATACACTTGCATACGCTCTCAGACTAAATATAAAATATCTTAAACTGTGTGTGAAGATGAACGGAGGTCTGACGGGTGTGGAGCGACATTAGGGAGAGGAGTTAATGACAGACATTTCATTATGGGGTGAATTGACCCTTTAAGACACGAACCGATCGGTTTCTGAGAGAAACACAACAGTATTTATGTTAGTTTTACCTCTTATCAGATGAATCTCATCTAGTGAAACCGGCACGATCATAGTATATATTATGTAGATGCCTCATTCAGCCGATCTGAGCAGGCACTAATGAGGCATCTATAATATATATACCTATGATCGCGCCATTTTGACCTTTTCAGATGGAAGTAATTACTTAGAATAACTTATTCATTCATGACGTTTAATATTTATTCTTTTATTTGTTTTTCTTCAGAATGTTTCTTACATTTACATTTATGCATCTGGCAGATGCTTTTATCCAAAGCGACATACATTACATTTTAAGGTACACATTTTTTGTCACTTCTTCTTCATTTGAGATGCACTCTCAGAAAAAAAAGGTACAGTGCTGTCACTGAGGCTGCACACTAAGGTACAAACGTGAAAAGGCACATCTTTGTACTTACTAAATGGTACGTATTAGTACCTTAAAAGGTACATAAAAGCTTTTTTTACCTTTTTTGGTTTTGTACCTTAGGGTACCCTCCCAGTGACAGCACTGTACCTTTTTTCTTTCAAACCATCGGCGATTCATTCAAAACATTATTTGGTGTTGCTAAGCTTCAATGTACAAGCCATTATTGCAAAAGATTGTGATGACAAATGGATTTCTTGGACATTTTCAACATATTTTCAGCTGAGTTCAGCAAGATTAAAACATGACTTGTACTTGCACTTCTGCCAGACTCCTCACACACACACACACACACACACACACACACACACACACACACACACACACACACACACACACACACACACACACACTGACCCTAAACCTACCCATCACAGGAAACATTCTGCATTTTTACTTTCTCAAAAAAACATCATTTAGTGTTTTTAAGGCCATTTGAATTATGAGGACATTTGATATGTCCTCATAAACCACATTTATAGAGTAATACCAGTGTAATACCCATGTAGTTATACAAATTTGTGTCCTCATAAACAGGCTCTCACACACACACACACACACACACACACACACACACACACACACACACACACACACACACACACACACACACACACACACACACACACACACACAGCTCCAAAAATTCTGTCATCCTTTACCTCAACTTGTTTCAAACCTGTATGAGTGTCTTTCTTCTGCTGAACACAAAGGAAGATATTTTGAAGATTACCAAACACTAAACACACTCTAAAATATTTGACGATTATATATGTTTTCAATCTAAATGCATTGCTCAAGGCGGTGTATGTTTATATTCCTCCACGTTTAAGGACAATAGGCGTAGCTTACAGGAAGAACCCGCAGTAAAGACCTCAGACGGAGATCGGTCGTGACATCAGCAGGAATTGTTTGGCTCCTGCATTGTGAAGTTACAGGAAGATATTTGTGCTTCCCGTCAGCTCACCACGGCTATGATGACAATAACACATTGTGATATGCATATACATGACCTCAATCATTTTTTGTGATGTAATATATCGGCCATTATGTTTACATGATAATGAATGTCTCCAATATTTTACTGGATTGTGCCGTCATCTTGTATATTTTCCGTGGCGGAGGCGAAAGTGGTTCTCAGTTCCTTCATACACAGAGCGGTTATCCACAGGTAAAGTGTTTTCCTGACAACCCATTCCGGTGCACATATAAACGCCACCGCAGAATGACGAGAGTTAAAGCCCTTTCACTAGGGAAAATCTTTATTTACTATTTATTATTTTTTTTTATTTTTTTTTGGAAAATATATTTTTTACCCTTAATTTCCATGATCTAAAGAACTAAAAGGTTGTCATTAGAAATTGTGTAGGTCTACTTGCATTATAATGCTGATATATTAGAATATATCAGATATATCAGTGGCATAAAATAGTCTTAAAATGACAATAATATTGTTTATTATTTGTGGGATGATATATCGTGAAACAAAAAGTAGTTATCGTGACAGACCTAATCATTTATCCTGGGCGATTCATACAACACTACAAAAAATGCTTCCAGTCTAAATATCTAAAAATTATTAAATCAAGATTAATTTACTAGATAAGTAAAATGACATAGGATATGTTTTCTTGTTTTCTTAAAAAATAAAATCAAAATCAAGATCAAAATGATCTTGAAAACACATATCATTGGAAAGGTCAGAGTCTCAAGGTTCCATTTTTTGGTGATAGTTTTATGATAGAAATGATATAAGTGAAGAAAAATGTACAGGAAACTGCATAAAAAAAAACAATATCAAAATGATCTGCAAATGGGGTGAGAAAAATAATCTTATTTCTGTTTGGGACGGAAACAAGAAACAATCAGAAATAAAGTTTAAATCAATCAGAAATAAGATTATTTTTCTCACCCCATTGGCAGATCATTTATCTTATTTTAAGCAAAAACTCTCTTCATTTAGATAGATTTTATTTTAAAGAAAACAAGAAAAAAAGGATCTTATGATTATTGCTGAAGTGAAATCATTGAAAAAGTTATGGTTAAAATGTAAATGTACTGAGAATGAAAAATACAGTACTAAATATTTTTTATTTTATATAAAATATATATTTTACAAAAAATGTTTTACTCTAAAATTACGATCAAATCAAAGCCATATGTCTAACCAAGTTGTGTTCCAAATTTGAAGTTGATATCACAAAAATTGCAGTCCCCATGAGATTTCTTTAAGCGCTAAACCAAAAATAGCCACCGGGTGTCATTCAATTTCCATTGATACAGTTTCCTGTAAATTTCTCTTCACTTATATCATTTCTATCATAAAACTATCACCAAATATGGAACCTTGAGACTCTGACCTTTCCAATGATATGTTTTTTCAAGATTAGAAAAGTTTTGATTATAAAGTAGTTCAAATGCATTTAGTGATATGAAACATGACTTCTCTTCATATGTTCTGCAGAGGGCGAGCAGGAGGAGGCGTGGCTGATGGAGGCGGGGCTTGCGACGCTGTTCGACGAATCGGCTTCAGGCGGCGAGGACAGCATGGCGCTTCTGTCTACGCTAACCCGAACGCAAGCGGCCGCTGTGGAGAGACGCGTGGAGACGCTCAAGCAAACTCTACGCAAGCGGAACAAGCCGTACAGCGTCCCAGACGTCCGAGAGATCTTCAAACCACCGCCCGCTGCACAGAGCAAAGTACGTCACCACATAATCAAATGCATATAATCAAGCATATTAATTATGCTAATGAGGAATATCATGATGTTTGTTCCTGGAAGAAACTCAAGACTACAATGGAGGCGTTTGCAGAGCTTAAAGAAGGATTATCATGGAAAAAAGTTGACACTTCTTTTGAACGTAGAGCTTTTAATACATTTATGCATTAACAGACGCTTTTATGCGACTTACAACTGAGGAGTACAGGAAGCGATCTGTCATGAAGAGGTGAAGAAACGCAAAAAGTGCCCTAAATACAAAGATTTGGATATTACAGTAGCAAAAAAAGAGGGAAGAGAGAAAAGTAAAGGAGGAAGAGGAAGATAATAAGGGGCTGAATGTAAGAAGACACATTTTGAGTCTGTGAACTAATACAGGCAAAGTGTGTGTCGCCGTCCTGTGGTTATTAAAGCACAGTCTAGCTCTTTATTCCTCTCCCAAATGGTTTTATTCAGTTTAAAGCATTGGCATGTGATAAAGTTCATGCAGGACGTCCAACTAGTGTTCCCTGTTAATAAACATTTCAGCACAGTGTAATGAGTAACTGAGGGTTTGAGGGATCTGTGATAAATCACCGATGCTATTCTGAGCAGTTTATTAAGGAAAGCCATAAGTGATGATTTATGTTTCTGCTGGACGCTGCACTAAATAATCTATTTAAAAAGTAATGTGTACAGCGCATGAAAACATCTCGTACATTTACTTAGCTAGGCAGACGCACACATTAGTTCACTGAAGAAGAAGCACCACTGGAAATGAACCGAACAAACAAAAATGTAGACAGATACAGGGATAACCTAATATTGTGTTGGTCTTCCTTTTGCTGACCCGTCGAGGCGTGGACTCCTCTAGACCCCTGAAGGTGTGCTGTGGTATCTGGCACCAAGATGTTAGCAGCAGATCCTTTAAGTCCTGTAAGTTGCTATGTGGATCGGACTTGTTTGTTCAGCTCATCCCACAGATGCTCGATTGGATTGAGATCTGGGGAATCTGGAGGCCGAGTCGACGCCTCAAACTGGTCGTTGTGCTCCTCAAACCATTCCTGAAGCATTTGTGCTTTGTGTCAGGAGCATTATCCTGCTGGAAGAGCCACAGCCACCAGAATACCGTTTCCATGAAAGGCTGAACATGGTCTCAGCAATGCTTAGGTAGGTGGAGCGTGTCAAAGTAACATCCACATGGATGGAGGACCCAAGGTTTCCCAGCAGAACATTGGCCAAAGCATCACACTGCCTCCGCCGGCTCGCCTTCTTCCCATAGTGCATCCTGGGGCCATGTGTTCCTCAGGTAAGCCACACACGCAACAAACTGAGCTGCTCTGTGTATTCTGACAGCTTTCTATCAGAACCAGCATTAACTTCTGGAGCAGTTTGAGCTCCAGTAGCTCGTCTGTTTGATCGGACCCCACGGGCCAGCCTTCGCTCCCCACGTGCATCAATGAGCCTTGGCCGCCCATGACCCTGTGGCCGGTTCTCCACTGGTCCTTCCTTGGAGCACTTTTGATAGATACTGACCACTGCAGACCGGGAACAGCCCACAAGAGCTGCAGTTTTGGAGATGCTCTGACCCAGTCGTCTAGCCGTCACAATCTGGCCAAACTCGCTCAAATCCTTACGCTTGCCCATTTCTCCTGCTTCACACACATCAACTCTGAGGACTAAATGTTCACTTGCTGCCTAATATATCCCACCCACTAACAGGAGCCGTGATGAAGAGATCATCAGTGTTATTCAGCGGTCATAATGTTATGCCTGATTGCTGACAGTGATGATGATGAATCTTGTCATTGTTATCCTGGTATATGGCCATGATGTGTCTTCCTGCATAGTCCTTTAAGAAATGAAAAGCTACACACGCCATCCATTAGTGTTGCCACATGTGATAAACACTTCAGTAATGATTTAATCATTAAGCATTTGCCCATTTATAGCCAAACAGCCAATTTCGGCCGGGCAGTGTATAATAATAAAAACGTAGGTTGTGGAAAATATAAATTATACTTGTTTGGTTTGTGTGAAATATGACTTGAACATGTGATTTGCTCCAACCTCTGACAGAAAGAGTCACATGATCAGCGTCACTAACTTACTAAAAAACTGGATTAGTCTCCTAAAAATGTAGAATATGAAAGATTTCCATTCTCACACTTTCGGTTCCCTGAGTATATTGCACATATTTTGATGAACGGCACTGAATATGTTTGTTTTTAACGTATCATTGCACATGCTAACAGTTTGCTCTTCTCTCTCTTGTTGTTCATTATTTCTGACAAAGCAGGATGAGGCAGAATCCACAGAGAGAAGTGGGAGCGGTAAACTGGAAGAGGAAGGACTGGGTATGTGTTTTATGGCATCGCTAGAAATGCAAAGAAAGCAACACAGACACACACACACACACACACACACACACACACACACACACACACACACACACGTAAGTAGTGTTTCCATGTTTTATGGGGACTCTCCATAGGCGTAATGGTTTTTATACTGTACAAACCGTATTTTCTATCACCTTACACTGCCCCTAAACCTACCCGTCACACACACAGCCCCTAAACCTACCCATCACACACACACACACACACACACAGCCCCTAAACCTACCCATCACACACACACACACACACACACACAGCCCCTAAACCTACCCATCACACACAGACACACACACACACACACACACACACACACAGCCCCTAAACCTACCCATCACACACACACACACACACACACACACAGCCCCTAAACCTACCCATCACACACAAACACATACACACACACACACACACACACACACACACACACACACACACACACACACACACACACACACACACACACACACACACACACACACACACACACACAGCCCCTAAACCTACCCATCACAGGAAACATTCTGCATTTTTACTTTCTCAAAAAACTCCTCCTGTGTGATTTATAAGATGTTTTCCTCATGGGGACCTAAAAATGTCCCCACAAGGACAAGGATTTCGGATATTGCCACCGTTTTGTCCCCATAACGTAGGGATTACACACGCACACGCACACGCACGCACACATGCACACACACACACACGCACGCACGCACACACACACACACACACACACACACACACTGGAGTGTCCAGAAATGAGTTCACCGTAACTAAAATGAAATCTCGCCTGACGCAGCCTCGGGCACAATATAAAGGTTCATTTGTTTCTGAATGACAATTGCTAAAGTGGAAATAAACATGACGCAGGTGTTGTAAAGTCATTTCTCGTAAGCGCAGGAGAATTTTGAAAGGCATTTTTAGTGCTGGGCTATCTTGTTTTACAGTGTTCATACTTTATCCCAGGCTAGTAATCAATCCTGGTTGTCAGGTTGTGAGATTTCACACTGTACATTAACATTGGGTGCTTATTAATGTTCTTATATATAGTGTTAATCACACCAGGTGAGGACACGGCTTGCTTCAGATCAGATCAGTGGAAAACGCTAAATAATGATCAGTGGAAACGCTAAATAATGATCAGTGGAAACGCTAAATAATGATCAGTGGAAACGCTAAATAATGATCAGTGGAAACGCTAAATAATGATCAGTGGAAACGCTAAATAATGATCAGTGGAAACGCTAAATAATGATCAGTGGAAACGCTAAATAATGATCAGTGGAAACGCTAAATAATGATCAGTGGAAACGCTAAATAATGATCAGTGGAAACGCTAAATAATGATCAGTGGAAACGCTAAATAATGATCAGTGGAAACGCTAAATAATGATCAGTGGAAACGCTAAATAATGATCAGTGGAAACGCTAAATAATGATCAGTGGAAACGCTAAATAATGATCAGTGGAAACGCTAAATAATGATCAGTGGAAACGCTAAATAATGATCAGTGGAAACGCTAAATAATGATCAGTGGAAACGCTAAATAATGATCAGTGGAAACGCTAAATAATGATCAGTGGAAACGCTAAATAATGATCAGTGGAAACGCTAAATAATGATCAGTGGAAACGCTAAATAATGATCAGTGGAAAACGCTAAATAATGATCAGTGGAAACGCTAAATAATGATCAGTGGAAACGCTAAATAATGATCAGTGGAAACGCTAAATAATGATCAGTGGAAACGCTAAATAATGATCAGTGGAAACGCTAAATAATAGTGTTGTAGTCAAGACCACCTAAACCGAGACCAAGACAAGACCAAGACTTTGAAGGGCCGAGACCAAGACAAGACCAAGACTTTGAAGGGCCGAGACCGAGTCAAGACCAAGACCAAGACAGGCCGAGACCGAGTCAAGACCGAGACCAATGCATGACCCCACACTTATGATAAAATGTGGAATATGCATATGATTGGCACTTCTCTCGTATGTGTGGGTGTGTAAGTGTACCATGAGAGAAGTTTTGATCAATTAATCAGGCATTGCAGCTTTGTGGGAATTAATCTTTTTCCTATATAAGCAAATAACACTTAACTTTTCGTCTATGGGAGGCACTGAAGACGACGTGTCCATATTGTTTACAGTCTATGGTGGACACAAACACCAAACTGACACTAACAGAGTTTTGTGTTTTGTTTTGTGAAAAGCGCTCAATCCCATTTTAAAACTCAAAGTTCCCTAAGAATGCTAATCTGGGTGAGGTATTAATCTCAGACACAGTCCATTATGTCTTAAATGAATGTGAATAACAGGAGGTGGAATATGTATCATACAGATATTAGTATGCTGCTTAAGCAAATTATTTTATATATGTACATATTTTTCATTTACAAATTGAAAATGTTATTGTGCAGCTTTATTGTGCAACAACAAGGAAAATAAACCCTGCACTTGCATTTTTTGATTAACTACAGTTTGATTTAAGAAATATCTCACATGTGCAGGGTTTTTCCTGGGTCAAAAATGGTCTTTGGTGGTGGCTGACAGACCTACACACACACACACACACACCATTTTTTTTTTTTAAATGCAACGAAACAATCATTTTTTATTATCTTATGTTTATATCTCCTATTATGTATGATCTCTTATCTTGATGTTTCTTTTGTTCCAACAGGTTGAATTGTTTTGGTATATAATCATATCAATATTAGAAATAGCATTAACAGTTAACAAATAGCCACATTTTCTGCCATATACAATTTAATAAAATGATCAGCTAGCTAACAAACAACTTTGTTCTGTTTTCACCTCACTCTAGTCTAAACTAAATGATTTTAGACTATTTATTTTACTACACATTCAACATACATAAGCTGAAATACGGTGGATAGTTAAAACTAATAAATCTTACTCTCCACTCTTGCTAAATTGGGTAAGCACACTTGTGTTCTCATTTCTGAGGTGTTTTGAGTAAATGATTAAACTGATTCGTTCAGTTCATTGTTGAACAGATCAGTTCTTATTACCGTCGTTAAAATGATTCGGTTCAAATGAGTCATTTGGTCGTGAATCGGACATTAGCAGACCCGTTGTGTGTGAATCACGGCTGTCAGAACATCGCGGAAGGTTTGTCACACAGAAAACACTTCATAACTGGATAGAAATTGTTTCCTGTTTATTTAATGTATGATTTATGTCAGCTGTTTAGCTTGTCAAACGTTTTTTGAGCGCATGCAATTCACACCGAGCGGTACTTCAAAACAGTTGTCCGAACGCGCAACGTTCAACATGGATTCGGTTTTCTGAACTTTTGATTTAGCTTAAAATGTGAAGTATAAGAGAGAGCTTATGTGCTTATTTTGAAGATAGAGAGAGTGCGCGCAGGGTGGAGTTCTCTGCTCTTTATATGCCTTCAGCTGTGGTCTTGACCGGTCTTGAGACAAAATCCCGAGTCATCTTCGCCCGAGACCGAGACGAGACCGAGTAAAAATGCGGTCGATACCGAGACGAGACCAAGACCTTTAAAAAGTGGTCTCGAGACCGGTCTCGAGACCAAGACCGATCTCGAGTACTACAACACTACTAAATAATGATCAGTGGAAACGCTAAATAATGATCAGTGGAAACGCTAAATAATGATCAGTGGAAACGCTAAATAATGATCAGTGGAAACGCTAAATAATGATCAGTGGAAACGCTAAATAATGATCAGTGGAAACGCTAAATAATGATCAGTGGAAACGCTAAATAATGATCAGTGGAAACGCTAAATAATGATCAGTGGAAACGCTAAATAATGATCAGTGGAAAACGCTAAATAATGATCAGTGGAAACGCTAAATAATGATCAGTGGAAACGCTAAATAATGATCAGTGGAAACGCTAAATAATGATCAGTGGAAACGCTAAATAATGATCAGTGGAAAACGCTAAATAATGATCAGTGGAAAACGCTAAATAATGATCAGTGGAAACGCTAAATAATGATCAGTGGAAACGCTAAATAATGATCAGTGGAAACGCTAAATAATGATCAGTGGAAACGCTAAATAATGATCAGTGGAAAACGCTAAATAATGATCAGTGGAAACTAGTGTTGTAGTCAAGACCACCTAAACCGAGACCAAGACTTTGAAGGGCCGAGACCAAGACAAGACCAAGACTTTGAAGGGCCGAGACCGAGTCAAGACCAAGACTTTGAAGGGCCGAGACCGAGTCAAGACCAAGACTTTGAAGGGCCGAGACCAAGACAAGACCAAGACTTTGAAGGGCCGAGACCAAGACAAGACCAAGACTTTGAAGGGCCGAGACCAAGACAAGACCAAGACTTTGAAGGGCCGAGACCAAGACAAGACCAAGACTTTGAAGGGCCGAGACCGAGTCAAGACCAAGACCAAGACAGGCCGAGACCGAGTCAAGACCGAGACCAATGCATGACCCCACACTTATGATAAAATGTGGAATATGCATATGATTGGCACTTCTCTCGTATGTGTGGGTGTGTAAGTGTACCATGAGAGAAGTTTTGATCAATTAATCAGGCATTGCAGCTTTGTGGGAATTAATCTTTTTCCTATATAAGCAAATAACACTTAACTTTTCGTCTATGGGAGGCACTGAAGACGACGTGTCCATATTGTTTACAGTCTATGGTGGACACAAACACCAAACTGACACTAACAGAGTTTTGTGTTTTGTTTTGTGAAAAGCGCTCAATCCCATTTTAAAACTCAAAGTTCCCTAAGAATGCTAATCTGGGTGAGGTATTAATCTCAGACACAGTCCATTATGTCTTAAATGAATGTGAATAACAGGAGGTGGAATATGTATCATACAGATATTAGTATGCTGCTTAAGCAAATTATTTTATATATGTACATATTTTTCATTTACAAATTGAAAATGTTATTGTGCAGCTTTATTGTGCAACAACAAGGAAAATAAACCCTGCACTTGCATTTTTTGATTAACTACAGTTTGATTTAAGAAATATCTCACATGTGCAGGGTTTTTCCTGGGTCAAAAATGGTCTTTGGTGGTGGCTGACAGACCTACACACACACACACACACACCATTTTTTTTTTTTAAATGCAACGAAACAATCATTTTTTATTATCTTATGTTTATATCTCCTATTATGTATGATCTCTTATCTTGATGTTTCTTTTGTTCCAACAGGTTGAATTGTTTTGGTATATAATCATATCAATATTAGAAATAGCATTAACAGTTAACAAATAGCCACATTTTCTGCCATATACAATTTAATAAAATGATCAGCTAGCTAACAAACAACTTTGTTCTGTTTTCACCTCACTCCAGTCTAAACTAAATGATTTTAGACTATTTATTTTACTACACATTCAACATACATAAGCTGAAATACGGTGGATAGTTAAAACTAATAAATCTTACTCTCCACTCTTGCTAAATTGGGTAAGCACACTTGTGTTCTCATTTCTGAGGTGTTTTGAGTAAATGATTAAACTGATTCGTTCAGTTCATTGTTGAACAGATCAGTTCTTATTACCGTCGTTAAAATGATTCGGTTCAAATGAGTCATTTGGTCGTGAATCGGACATTAGCAGACCCGTTGTGTGTGAATCACGGCTGTCAGAACATCGCGGAAGGTTTGTCACACAGAAAACACTTCATAACTGGATAGAAATTGTTTCCTGTTTATTTAATGTATGATTTATGTCAGCTGTTTAGCTTGTCAAACGTTTTTTGAGCGCATGCAATTCACACCGAGCGGTACTTCAAAACAGTTGTCCGAACGCGCAACGTTCAACATGGATTCGGTTTTCTGAACTTTTGATTTAGCTTAAAATGTGAAGTATAAGAGAGAGCTTATGTGCTTATTTTGAAGATAGAGAGAGTGCGCGCAGGGTGGAGTTCTCTGCTCTTTATATGCCTTCAGCTGTGGTCTTGACCGGTCTTGAGACAAAATCCCGAGTCATCTTCGCCCGAGACCGAGACGAGACCGAGTAAAAATGCGGTCGATACCGAGACGAGACCAAGACCTTTAAAAAGTGGTCTCGAGACCGGTCTCGAGACCAAGACCGATCTCGAGTACTACAACACTAGTGGAAACGCTAAATAATGATCAGTGGAAAACGCTAAATAATGATCAGTGGAAACGCTAAATAATGATCAGTGGAAACGCTAAATAATGATCAGTGGAAAACGCTAAATAATGATCAGTGGAAACGCTAAATAATGATCAGTGGAAACGCTAAATAATGATCAGTGGAAACGCTAAATAATGATCAGTGGAAACGCTAAATAATGATCAGTGGAAACGCTAAATAATGATCAGTGGAAAACGCTAAATAATGATCAGTGGAAACGCTAAATAATGATCAGTGGAAACGCTAAATAATGATCAGTGGAAACGCTAAATAATGATCAGTGGAAACGCTAAATAATGATCAGTGGAAAACGCTAAATAATGATCAGTGGAAACGCTAAATAATGATCAGTGGAAACGCTAAATAATGATCAGTGGAAAACGCTAAATAATGATCAGTGGAAACGCTAAATAATGATCAGTGGAAAACGCTAAATAATGATCAGTGGAAAACGCTAATAAAAGTCTTAAATCTACGGCGACGCATTGCTGCCACATACATGTTTTTTTCTCCCACTCAATTATGTTGTTGTAATGAGATGTTATGTCGTTAAAATGACATTTTTCTAGTTAAAACTACATATTTTTTCTCCTAATAAGGACATATGTTGTATAGTGATTTGTACAAAATAAGTCTTTATCCACATTAGAGAATGTATAGGCTATGTGCCTTTGCCACTCTTCCATGTCTGAAAAGCAGCTGCTATAGGACACGGGTCATACGAAGCATTGCTACTGTAATAAATAATTGAGCATCCAAGCGCAAATATAGAAATTAGGCTATATAAATCCTCTAATGTGGATAAAGGCATATTTTATACACATCACCATACAACACATGTCCTTGTTAGGAGAAAATATGTTGTTTTAATGAGAAAAAAATGTTGTTTTAATGACATAACATCTTGTTATTATGAGAAAGGATGTAGATAAAACAACAGATCTCGTTATAACGAGAAAGAGATGTTAACTCAAACTGGTGCATCTAATTTAGGATGATAAATGGAGTGGAGGTGGACATTTTAAAGGCAGACTAACCGGTCTCCGAGGGTCAGAAATCTAGCTGAGGGACACGTGTTCAAATACTGATTAGCAGCTCTATCATACAAAGACATCCGATATTGTGATTTCTGGATGTTTTCTTTTAGATTTTGTCTTTCACAATTTCAGAGCCCTCCATGATTTCCTAGTGGGAGAACTTGCAAAGTAGCAGGCTGTTCAAATACTTAATTTCCTCGCTGTAGGGGACGGTTTCTTCAGGCGAACACATGGAGGTTTTTAACCGTTGCAGTCTGTCAGTCGTGTATTGCATGTGAATGGAAGCGAAATCAATGAGTAAAAAAACATGCATTATGTTAATTATTTATTTATTATGTAAACTGAATTTAAAAAGACGAGTAAACAATAATAAAATAAGAACAAATAAACAGATTACAAACAATAGCACAAATAAATACAATAGAATAAAAGAAACAAATGAAATACACTGCTTTACTTTTTCAGGTAGGTCTAACATTCAGGTAAGAAACTGAAAAAAAAAAGCAAAGTAATTCAATTTAAAACAACATTGGATAATGTTCTTTGTAAAAAACAAAGATGTAGCTACAGATGAAACCATTAAAGTTACACACGTTGATCAGTCAGGAGCAGTGCGATCGTTTGTCTTTTTGTAGTTTAAATAACAAATGACAGCTGTCCCTTTAAGAACTGCCGCACGCATGGATCCTAAACACTATATCCCAGTATCGCACATCGAAATATCGATATTTGGACAACACTAGTGCAGAAGATATTTCAATAATATCTCTGAGATAAGTCGATAAGAGTCCTCTGATTGATATTGATGGAGATGATCTCCCAGAATACGCTTTGCAGCGCTCGGTAGGCGAGTTTCGTGATGTTACTTAGGGGAAAGACAACCATTTTCCAAAAAGTCACCAATCTAGGGGTCAGTGTATATTTTGGCCATGTGAGTTTCCTTATAGCAACGGATATTCAAAAACAAAAAACGGCTCCTTTTTCGTTTTTTCAGTTTTCAAACTAACCGAAAAACAAGAATTCAGCTTGATTTTTTTTTTTGTTTTTCGTTCAGAGGTAGAAAATGAATAAACGGCTTGAATATTCAATTTCTACACAAGCGGAGGGAATTATACGGCCCTTTCTGCCGATTGGTCAGCCGAAGGTCAACCTGTTCTTCCTCAGTTCCGCACAGCAGAATAAAAGTCCACAATATACACTGACCTCTAGGACACTCCCATACACAGTGAATTAACGTTCCCTTCTCAATTAAACATTTCACACGCGTCTGGAATGTGCAGAGACCATTTATTAAGGATTTTCAGGGGAATAATACATTTATGATATATTTACGGTAGAAAATCTCTTCATGGAACATGATCTTAATATCCTAATGATTTTTGGCATAACAGAAAAATGTATAATTTTGACTATTGTTGGGTATCGCCACAGATATACCCGTGAGACGCCGGCCTGGTGAAGATCTTCAGGGTCACATTTGTCTGCATTCATCCCTGAAGGCGTTTCTCATCGCTGCTGAAACGAGACTCCATTTAGTTAATAATTGGTTGTTCTTGGTTGCTAAACAACTCGCTGTGACATTCTAGCACAGCTTTTTTTGACCAGACTTTGCTAATAATACAGCATTTTCACAATTACAGCTGTGAGACGATCATTTAAAGTGTGTTTAACCCATCAGGACATCATTATTGAGTCTGATCGTGTGGTTGTAGTCTCAGTGTTTGGGAGCGGAGGTCACTGTGGTAAAGTTAGTAAAACTGCCAGATAATGACGTCTTTGGTAGCTGGACTTTGTCTAGCCTGATTTAGTTCACTGCCTAATCAGCAAAGAGACTGAAGTATGACTTGTCATGTAGTTTCACAGCATGAAGTGTGATTGTCTTTATCGTTTGGTTAGGTAATGGGGCGGGGCCTGATGTCTCAGGGGGCGGAGCCGACGCAGAGACGGACATTAACCTGGAGGTTTCGTTCTCAGAGCAAGCGCTTATCTATAAAGAAGGGCTGAAGGTTACCCAGCCCCAGAGCGAAGCGGACGACAGGTTACCTGTGAGTCAAGAGTGTGTGTGTGTGTGTACTGGACCAGTGCAACTCACTCTGATTGGCTGCTTAAGGATGAAGCAATGCCAGTGTTTCTATATATACAGCTCTGGAAAAAATTAAGAGACCACTTAACATTGATTTCTCAATGTTTCTCAAAGTGGTCTCTTAAATTTTTCCAGAGCTGTATATATATATATATACAGTACAGGCCAAAAGTTTGGACACATTACTATCTGTAATGTTTTTGAAAGAAGTTTCTTCTGCTCATCAAGCCTGCATTTATTTGATCAAAAATACAGGAAAAAAATGTAATATTGTGATATATATTATTGCAATTTAAAATATTTGGTTTTCAATGTATTATCCTTTAAATGATCCTTCAGAAATCATTCTCAGATGAGGATTCATTACGAGTGTTGGACACAGCTCTGCTCACTAATATATCTGAGGAATCAAAGGCTCAAAAGAACTGCATTTATTCAAAATAAAACATATTTTCAAATAATATAAATCTCCTTTACTATCAATTTTTATCAATTTAACACATCCTTGCTGAATAAAATTATTGATTTATTTAAAAAGAAAAAGAAAAAAAAGACTGACCCCAAATTACTGACCAGGAGTGTATATTGTTGTTACAAAAGATTTATATATTTAAAACATTTGCATCTTTTTTTAAAAAAAATTCTAGTATTATAAAAGTATCACAGGTTAGGAAATAATATTAGTGAGCAGAACTGTGTCCAACACTCGTAATGAATCCTCATCTGAGAATGATTTCTGAAGGATCATGGTCACTGAAGACTGGAGGAACCATCCTGAACATTCAGCTCTGAGCACACAAATCAGCATTTAAACTATAATAAATGGAAAACCAAATATTTTAAATTGTAATAATATATTACAATATATCACAAAGAAACTTCTTTCAAAAACATTACAGATAGTAATGCGTCCAAACTTTTGGTCTGTACTGTGTATATATATAATATAGGTGCTTTAAAAAAAAAATGCTTTAAATCTTGCATTGTATGAATGTATGGTTATGTTATTTTTAGATTGCAAAAACGTCCAATGCAAGATTTAAAGCATTAGTGGAATCACAAATTTTGATCTTATTGAGTCAAAGTGACCTCTGCTGGTCAGTCTGATGAACTGCACAGAGCTGTAAAATGTCCCCTTTGATTACTCTTAAAGGGTTAGTTCAGCCTGTAGTGTAAATTGTGTGATTAATTCCTCCTGTGGTTGGCCAGCCGTCAGACCTCCGCTCATCTTCACACACAGATGAAGATATTAGTGTTGAAATCCGATGGCTCAGAAAGGCCTTCATTGACACCAATGTCATTTCCTCTCTCAAGACCCATAAAGGCACTAAAGACGTCGTTACAGAGCCCATCTCACTACAGCGGCTCTACAATCATTGATGAAGAGGCCAGAATAGAAAAAAACTAAATAACGACTTATATAGTGACGGCCGATTTCAGAACAAAGCTTCGAACCGTTATGAGTCAGTGAATCGATTCATGATTCGGATCGTGAGTCAAACTGCTGAAATCACGAGACTCTGGCGATCCGAATCATGAATCGATTCACAGGTCTGACGGCTGGCCAACCACAGGAGGAATTAATCACACAATTCACACTACAGGCTGAACTAACCCTTTAAAGATGAATGTTAATGTTCAGATGCACTCTGTGATGGACGGTGAATGGTGATTAGAGCTCAGACAGCAGGCTGGTGCTGTATCTCTGGCTCATTCTGTCGCTCCCGCAGGATTTCAGAGTGTCTCAGGATAAGACGGGACAGACGAGAGTTGGCGATCTCTCCGCCGAGGACATGAAGAAAGTCCGCAGGCTGGTCCTCATTGAGATGAGCGCTCTGTTCGACACCTGTGGAATCGAGGTGAAGGCCCATAAAGCTCTCAAGGTCAAAGTGAGAGGTCAGTGCCTCTGAGATCTGTAGGAGATAAAATACAGAACATGCAAAGGACCACACGCTGCAAAAAATGCTCTTCTTACTCAGTATTTTTGTCTTGTTTCTAGTCTAAATATCTAAAAATTCTTACATTAAGAAACATTTACTAGACAAGTACAAATTATTGTCTTGTTTTGGGAAAAATAACTCTAAATGAAGAGAGTTTTTGCTTATAATAAGATAAATAATCTGCCAATGGGGTGAGAAAAATAATCTTAATTCAAACGGAAAATAAGATTATTTTTCTCACCCCATTGGCAGATTATTTATCTTATTTTAAGCAAAAACTCTCTTCATTTTGAGTTATTTTTCCCCAAAACACGACAATAATTTTTCTTTGTCTAGTAAATACTTCTTGTTTTAAGAATTTTGTTCGGAATAGAAACAAGACAAAAGTAAGAAGAGCTTTTTTTTGTTGCAGTGCAGGGTCTATTTCTGATGCTGCACACACACACACTCACACACACACACTCCCTTATAAACAGCACGTTCATGTTTTAACTTTAATTGGTGATGATTAATGTAATTGTGGCCGCGTGTATAAACTGTTTAGACTAGTCTTAAAGGTGTGTCATCTGATTTGAGGATGAGAGGTAAGGACTGATTACCTGCTCTAACGCCTGATCGGCAGTCCAGTTCTGAGAACACCAGAAGCCCGTTTCAGCCACTAAAGAAACAAATAAAAAGAGTAATTGCGAGTTTATATCTCAGAATTCGGAGATTTATAGTCATGGCCAACATGACTTCAGGACTTTACGTAAACACACACACAGCACTTTCTAAAGCCAATGGTGTGGTATCTGTACACATGTTGAGCTATCCGCATGAATGTCTGCGCCGAAACTGACCATTATATATGTGTGTGTGTGTGTGTCCACAATGTAAATGGATTTCTAAACATACTAAATTATGTTTTTTTGAAAATGTAAAAATACAGAATGTTTCTTGTGATGGGTAGGTTTAGGGTCAGTGTGTGTGTGTGTGTGTTTGATGGGTAGGTTTAGGGTCAGTGTGTGTGTGTGTGTGTGTGTGATGGGTAGGTTTAGGGTCAGTGTGTGTGTGTGTGTGTGTGTGATGGGTAGGTTTAGGGTCAGTGTGTGTGTGTGTGATGGGTAGGTTTAGGGTCAGTGTGTATGTGTGTGATGGGTAGGTTTAGGGTCAGTGTGTGTGTGTGTGATGGGTAGGCTTAGGGTCAGTGTGTGTGTGTGTGTGATAGGTAGGTTTAGAGTCAGTGTGTGTGTGTGTGTGTGTGTGTGATGGGTAGGTTTAGGGGTTAGGGGCAGTGTAGAATGAAACGGCATTGATAAACACGCTAAAAAGTGATTATGCATCTTGATAGCACGGCAAAATGTCATACGAATTGGCGTGTCATACATACGCCATTTCATGAGCGCAGTCATCATGGCTATGTTTATGCAGCTGAATAATGAACATTGTGTTTGTCATCTGTAGAGTCGGGTTTGTTTGGCGTTCCTCTCTCGACGCTTCTGGAGCAAGACCAGCGGAGGATCCCAGGAACCAAAGTGCCTCTCATCCTGCAGCACGTAAGAGCAGAGCTATAACCATATCAGCCATAATCACAGCCATTCATAACTCAGACTACTACAGCTCACCCCGACATGCCTCGAGAGAAGGGACTATGGTAACACTAATTTAGGATTAATTCTCACCGCTCAACTAGTGTCTTATGATCATGCATATTACTAGGATATTGTCTGTTTATTAGCCCTTATAAAGCTCATATTAATGCCTTATTCTGCATGAGTATATCCATTAATCCGACCCAAAACCTAAACTTACAACTACCTTAATAACTATTAATAAGCAGTCATTAGGAGTTTGTGTCGTAGTCAATAGTTAGTTAATAGTGAAACAAACATGTGTGTGCCACCGCCAAGACAACACCATACCAGTGTGCCAAGCATTCTTGGAAAATAAAGCATATTAATTTCAGTAAAGCTTCTGCCAAATGAACGAGATGGGATACTGTACACTGATCAGGCATAACTTCATCACCTTATATAGTGTTGGTCTTCCTTTTGCTGACCCGTCGAGGCATGGACTCCACTCGACCCCTGAAGGTGTGCTGTGGTATCTGGCACCAAGATGTTAGCAGCAGATCCTTTAAGTCCTGTAAGTTGCGAGGTGGATCGGACTTGTTTGTTCAGCTCATCCCACAGATGCTCGATTGGATTGAGATCTGGGGAATCTGGAGGCCGAGTCGACGCCTCAAACTGGTTGTTGTGCTCCTCAAACCATTCCTGAAGCATTTGTGCTTTGTGTCAGGAGCATTATCCTGCTGGAAGAGCCACAGCCACCAGTATACCGTTTCCATCAAAGGCTGAACATGGTCTCAGCAATGCTTAGGTAGGTGGAGCGTGTCAAAGTAACATCCACATGGATGGAGGACCCAAGGTTTCCCAGCAGAACATTGGCCAAAGCATCACACTGCCTCCGCCGGCTCGCCTTCTTCCCATAGTGCATCCTGGGGCCATGTGTTCCCCAGGTAAGCCACACACACACACACCCGGCCATCCACGTGATGTAAAAGAACACGTGATTCCTCAGACCAGGCCACCTTCTTCCATTGCTCCGTGGTCCAGTTCTGATGCTCACGTGCCACTGTTTTAAGGTTGTTTATGCGTGCTTTATATTACCTTAATGACACCTGTATGATGCACTATAAATACAGGCTTCATCTGGTGTTATAATGCATGTGGCCTGCGTGAGCAGAAGAAAAAAACCTCACTGAGCCCAAACTGCTTTGCTCATTTATACTCTCACTGAACAAATAAAGGACGGATGAGAGTTTGAGCTCCACTCGAATGTGTTGTTTTTCAGCTGATGTCCCACATCGAGGAGCAGGGTTTGGACACGGAGGGAGTTCTCCGGATACCTGGAGCCGCCACCAGAGTCAAGGTGAGACAGCCGTGCTGCCTGTGTGTGTATCTCTGTAGTCATCACATCATTGTGAACTATTTTGTGGTGTGTGTTTCCCAGGCAGTCTGTCAGGAACTGGAGCATAAGTTTTATGAAGGCATGTTTCCATGGGAGAGCCTGAAACAGCACGACGCCGCGAGTCTCCTCAAGCTGTTCATCCGCGAGCTGCCGTATCCTCTGCTGACCGTACAATACTTCAACGCCTTCACCTCTGTGCTGAGTGAGTCCTACGCTTGAATTTTTTGGGTGAACTAACCCTAATGTCGCTCCACACCCGTAAGACCTCCGTTCATCTTCACACACAGTTTAAGATATTTTATATTTAGTCCGAGAGCGTATGCAAGTGTATGCACACTATACTGTCCATGTCCAGAAAGGGAATAAAAACATCATCACAGTAGTCCATATGAGACATCAGTGGGTTAATTAGAGTCTCTTGAAGCATCCAAAATACATTTGGGTCCAAAAATAACAAAAACTACGACTTTATTCAACATTGGCTTCTCTTCCGGGTTTGTGTTCAATCCTCAAATAAAGATTCAAACGGTTATGAATCATTGATCCGAATCATGAATCAATACGCTGAATTTTTAATTCTTTGGGTGAACTAACCCTTTAAGGCCCTGATATACTGACTTGAACTTTAAGAAACTGGTGTGACGTAATTTCGAACAAAATCAGGCCAAAACTAAGCTGATTTGCAGTCTGAAATGGCTAAAGTGTACACTCTGTAAACCTTTGCTGTGAGTATATCAGGGCCTTTAAAGTGTGTGTGATCTGTGTTGTGTGTAATTGATTGTGATGGTGTGTGTGTGTGTGTGTGTGTTCTGAGCAGAGCTGCCCACTAAGAAGCAGCAGCTACAGGCTCTGAATCTGCTGGTGCTCCTGCTGCCCGAACCCAACAGAGACACACTCAAGGTACGACAGTCACAGGACTTCATTCTGCTCACTTTCATAGTCAGGAAATATATGGATAATATAATATATTTGCATTTCCAGACGATTGCCCCTATTTCATTCTCTATAATAGAAAATTGACTGTCAAACACGACTGATTGAAATCAAGGTGCACTTTTTCATAATGCAAAAATGCAGGTTTAAGAGTTTTGGTTTTCTCCTCACAGTATTACAGAGACTCTATATTGTTCATATTTGCAAAGGTCCTTTTATGGACTTAAAGGGATAGTTCATTTTGAAATTAAATGTTGATATGTGGTAGCTTCCCTCATGGGCATCCAAGATGTAGGAGTATATGTTTCCCCAGTCGTTTCAATTTGGATCATTTTAGGTCAAACCGTTGTTGTCTGTGCCTCACATAATGCAAGTCTATGGTCACCACCTCAAAGAGCAAACACAGAGAAGTCCAGATTAAACAATCCCCCATCGCAAGTACACACTGATGGCCTAAGACACCAAACCAGCGGTGTGTGTGAGAAAACCAACAGTATTTATATCGTTTTTACCTCTTGTACACCACTACGACTGATCCGAGGGCGCGCGTGCGTGTTTCCTGTGGTGTACTAAAATGATCAAAATTGAAACTACTGGGGAAACAAATACTCCTACATCTCGGATGCCCATGAGGGAAGATAAAACACATCCAAACTTAATTTCAAAGTGAACTATCCCTTTAAAGCGTTCAACAGCATATAGGACTGAGCCACCTATTGCACCATCAGCCCGTTTTGCGCGAGGTTTCTCCACAACCACAGACGAGGCATTAAAGCAAACCTAAGGCCTTAAAATAAGACAAACTGCCCCAACGAAAGCCACATTTTTTACAGTACCAATCTTTTTTATAGACCATTGAACTTGGCATTTAGAATAATGTACGCAGCCGTATTGTGCCTTCAGCATAGGCGTCATTTGCGGGTGGGACAGGTGGGACATGTCGTCACCACTTTTTTAAAAACATCTTGCTTCACGGATGAGCCTTACTAATACAAACACAACATCTCTGGTTAACTAGAAGAGCATCATTGTGTTCGTTTGTTAAGTAAGAGGCGATCTGGCGCTCGTTGCCGCTGTTATCAGTGCTGCAGATTTCTCTCATGGCTCATGCAGTCTCCACACAGACGAGCGCTTTAATCTAACGCTTAACGCCGTTGCAGAGACTTTCTATTTGTTCCGGTCAGATCACGAAACAAAATGCACAAAAACTGTCCCTACTCTTGATGTTCTGATGATATTCGGTTTTTATGAGAGAGAAAATAGGCTACGAGGGCAGATTAGAAACGAGAACTTCTGACAAGTTTAACAGACTAGACCAGGGATTATAAGCAAAGTGTGTAAATCTATATGCCTTTATTCACGTGAATAATCTTGGCACAACGCTATATTGTGTTTAGATGCAATAATTAAACAAGATCTATATCAATAAATGAACTATTTGATTGATTTCCGGATATCTTAATACAAAATTTTCTGCAATTGTTATTGTACATATTTTACATCTGATATAACATTGTATCAGCAATGCAACCTCGCTTAACACGCCATATAGTGCATATCATATGCACGCCAAAGCTCATTTTGACGTATGAGTGCCCCCCATGAGCTTTGGCGTGCATATAGTACGCAGTTTTTCGCGTGCATATGATACGCAATTTATGTCCCACCCACTTTTTAAAACAAAGTTACGCCACTGGCCATCAGCCCATTTCATTTCAAGATGTGTTCATTTGGACATTAGGCTTTGATATTAGAGGTACCGGCCTAAAGAAAGCCACATCTTGAACACTTTTGTACATTACCAGTCTTTTTATATTAACTCTTGAACTTTGCACAATACGTCTGCGTGTCCTATTTGCTATCAGCCCATTTCAGGTCATGGTTTCTCCGCCGCCACAGAGGATGCGTTACATTGGACACTAGGCCTTGATATTAGATCAATTATCGAAATTTTGACATTATCAAATTTTGAACAAATAGATCTCTTTTAATTCATTTGCCATCCATGCTCTCGTTTTCTTCATAGTAAGTTGGCAGTGACACACAAAGGAAATAAGTTATAGTATATACAAAACTAGAAATTGTAATGCGTAAGCCCAAAAAAGCTTGAAAAAAAATCTAGTGCGCATGATTTTTATTGTCACTTCAAGAAAATCAATGAAAAAACCTGAGAACATTACAACATTTACAGGTGAGCACTACACACCCAACATAAAGCTGAAAATAATGCTGTAAAATATGGTCTGAAAGTCCACAGAGGTTTGGGAATATGAGTCTGGAGTATGGGATATAATGGCCAATGTGTACAGCACCGTTCACACTGAGCCCGATTGGGCCGGGCTGTTCCGTGTGTTTCAGGCTCTGATGGAGTTCTTCCAGAGAGTGATTGAACGTAAGGACAGGAATAAGATGACCCTGAATAACGTTGCAGTGGTGATGGCGCCCAATATCTTCATGTGCAAAGGCTTCCGCAGCAAGATCAGTGAAGAGCAGGAGTTCGCCATGGCCACCGGCACCGCCAACATCGTGCGGCTGCTCATCCGATACCAGAACCTGCTCTGGACCGTACGTACACACACACACACACACACGTTTGTTTTTGTGACATTGGGGACATTCCATAGGCTTAATGGTTTTTATACTGTACAAACCATATTTTCTATCCCCTTACACTGCCCCTATCCCTAAACCTACCCATCACACCAACACACACACACACACACAGCCCCTAAATCTACCCATCACAGGAAACATTTTTACTTTCTTAAAAAAAACCTCCTCCTGTGTGATTTATAAGCCTTTTGTAAAGTGGGGCCATGGGTAATGTCCTCATATTTCACCCTCTCCTGTAATACCTGTGTCATACCCATGGCATTATACACATTTGTGTCCTCATATGTCACAAAAACAAGCACACACACACACACACTGGTTTTCCATTGAAAAGATCTGAACGTTCTTACATTTACAGCATAGAGACCGAGTGTATTTAATTCAACCCAGCGCTCTCCATTGTCTTTGTATTGCGTGAGGCGCCTCCGTGTCATTTCAGACTTATTACCAAAAACAGAAGAATGTCTAAAAGCTGATCTGTGACGAGGTGTGCAGCAAACAAGCTAAAAAACACAGAACTCAGTTTATATCAGCTGTCGACCCTAAGAAACGAGCGTTTGAGGAGACAAAAGTGGACACGGGCAATGAGACGTGAAGCTCCAGCAGAAGAATGGCTCAGTTTGGGGATCCGGACACTCAGTATGTCTCTGTTTGTCTACGTGTGCAGTAAACATTCAGTCAAATATCCAAATGTCAGTTTTATATTTCCTGTCTCTGATTACTTTCTCCTCCAGTGTGTGTCGATCTCAGTGTAATATAACATGTCCCGCTCGGTCTCATGCACTTTTATGTCTTTAAACGCTCGTTTTTTGGGTCAGCAGCTCATAAACACGTCTGGGTGTTTGGTTCTGTGTTGTTTATCTTGTTTTCTGCACACCTCGTCACATATCAGCTTTTAGACATTGTTCGTTTTTTGTAATAAGTCAAAAATAACAAGGAGGCGCTTCCCGCAATAAAAGAGCAAATGGAGACGGCTGGTTTGTTTCCCCCGGTGGGCGTGGCTTCAGATTATGACGCCTGTCGCTCTGTCTCTATTGGTTGCTCAAATGAGTCTTGTTTTTTTTAAATTGACAGACAGGCAGACATACAGAACATAATAGTGCAGTAACTGACAGTAATCACATAATTCCAGACGTGAAATAAGTGTGTGAATGTATAGGTGTGTGTGTGTATGCATGAGCCAAAGTAACCATTTACTATATTATCACTACCCTCCTCATTAGGGTGATGACGGTGGTAAAGGAGTCTTTCTTTGTGTCTCAGATTCCCAAGTTCATCCTGAATCAGGTGCGCAAGCATAACACGGAGAACCAGAGGAAGATGAACAGAGACAGAGCGGTTAAAAAACTACTGAAGAAGATGGCCTACGACCGCGAGCGGGCCTCTGACAAACAGGAGAGAAGCAATGAGGTGAGAGAACAAATCACACCGATGTAGGACGTGTGTGTGTGCTTGTTTTTGTGACATGAGGACTCAAATGTGTATAATGCCATGGGTATGACACAGGTATTACAGGAGAGGGTGAAATATGAGGACATTACCCATGGGCCCACTTTACAAAAGGCTTATAAATCACACAGGAGGAGTTTTTTGAGCAAAAACTCACTTCATTTTGATTTTATTTTTAAGAAAACAGGGAAAATATCTTATGTCGTTTTATTTATCTGGTAAATGCATCTTGATTTTAGAATATGATATTTAGACTGGAAACGAGACAAAATTACTGAGTAAGAAGAGCATTTTTTGTAGTGTGGGTGGGATAGAAAATACGGTTTGTACAGTATAAAAACAACGCCTTTGGAATGTCCCTACATTTCACAAAAACGTGTGTGTGTGTGTGTCCCAGCCGGCTGAATGAATCAGTGTGTGAGAATGTGAGTGAGACGCTCCACTCTGCCACCCAGTGGAGGCTCAGCAGTACTGCACGCACTGACTGTCAGAGCCGGAGCAATGCATTCTGGTTATAACCGCACACACAGGCTGAAATACTCGATGCAAGGGTGTGTATCCCAGGACAAGAGCGTGCTTTACTGGAGTACATGTTTGGCTGTATTGTAGATGTGTGTGTGTGTGTGTGTGCCCAGGCTGAAGGAGGCTTCATTCGAGTTCAGGCTCCTCAGTTCTCTATGGTGTCGATGGCCATACAGCTGACGGAGGACCTGAAGGCCTCAGATGTCCTGACACGCTTCCTCAGTCAAGAGCGGTGAGAACACACACTTACAGAGACACTTACACACATTTACAGAGACACTTACAGACACACACTTACAGACAGACACATACACACACTTACAGACACATTTACAGAGACACTTACAGACACACACTTACAGACAGACACATACACACACTTACAGACACACACTTACAGACAGACACATACACACACTTACAGACACATTTACAGAGACACTTACAGACACACACTTACAGACAGACACATACACACACTTACAGACACATTTACAGAGACACTTACAGACAGACACATACACACACTTACAGACACATTTACAGAGACACTTACAGACACACACTTACAGACAGACACATACACACACTTACAGACACATTTACAGAGACACTTACAGACAGACACATACACACACTTACAGACACATTTACAGAGACACTTACAGACACACACACACCCTTCAGGCTGTAGTGAAAGGTGGTGTGTTGTGCTCAGTGAGATGACGGTGTGTTGTGTTACAGGTCTCTGTCTGTGAAAAGAGAAGATCTGTGTCTGTATGAGATGGGAGGAAACATCAGTGAGTATCTCACCCTCCTCACGTACAGGCTCACATTAATGGTCACACCATGCCCAATACAATTCATAACCATGGAGACGATGTTCCCGAAAACTTCTTTAAAGGATGAGTTCACTTTTAAATAAACTTTTGCTGATCATTTGCTCACCTGCTCCATGGCATCCAAGATGTCCCTGTCTGTCTGTCTTCACTCCAAAAAATGCTTTTCTTACTCAGTATTTTTGTCTTGTTTCTAGTCAAGACATCTAAAAAGTCTTACATTAAGAAACATTTACTAGACCAGTACAAATTATTGTCTTGTTTTGGGGAAAAATAACTCTAAATGAAGAGAGTTTTTGCTTAAAATAAGATAAATAATCTGCCAATGGGGTGAGAAAAATAATCTTGTTTTCTGTTTGAATTAAGATTATTTTTCTCACCCCATTGGCAGATTATTTATCTTATTTTAAGCAAAAACTCTCTTCATTTTGAGTTATTTTTCCCAAAACAAGACAATTACTTTTGCTTGTCTAGTAAATACTTCTTGTTTTAAGAATTTTTAGATGTTTGGACTGGAAACAAGACAAAAATACTGAGGAAGAAGAGCATTTTTTGCATTGTTCAGTGGAAAAGAAATGAAGGTTTTTGATGAAAACATTCCAGGATTTTTCTCCATATAATGGTCTTCAGTGGGCCTCAAACGGCTCAAGGGCCAAATGACAGTTTCTTATTAGCGTTTAGATGTGTAATTGCGTATTACATGACGATGGTTTGTCTAGATGCGCCCCTTATTCATCGTCTGCTGTCGTTAAAGCTGCACTGAAACTCATCTGGCCCTTGAGCCGTTTGAGGCCCACTGAAGTCCACTATATGGAGAAAAATCCTGGAATATTTTCATCAAAAACCTTCTTTTCTTTTCCACTGAAGAGAGAGAGACATGAACATCTTGGATGACCGGAGGGTGAGGAAACTATCAGCAAAAGTTTATTTTAAAAGTGAACGAATCCTTTAAAGGTGACACAATCCCGACCCTTTAGAGAACCTTCTGAGTGCTGCAGTTCCTGAAATGACTTTAAATGGTTATTCTATGGTCACACAGCAACATCACAAAAAGGACATTAGGGATGTTAACAGAACGTTCCACATGGTCCTCTAATAATGTGCTGGAGATGTTAGGTGACGTCTTTGACACCAGCAGGAACGTTCTGGGAATATTTAATTCGTGATTCAGTTGTGCAATATAATTTAAACTTGTTTAAATGTTTGACTCACGCTTATTTTTATTTCTGTGACCGCGTTGTTTGTGATTCTGGTTAACTTTGCATTGATTTTTCAGTTTTGTGTGTTATATTTTCACGTGTTTTTTAAATTCTTTTTTCATGCTTAGAATTTTTTTATGGATGACAGCGATATATTTGGCGGGAATCTGATCCCATACTATTTTTTTTTAATCTTCAGCAGCATTCACCAGAGCTGGACCGTAACTCAGCTCATTTCCTCGAGTCCTGTACTAAAGTTCACTGTTTGAGTATCTGTTCTTTACTGGAGTATTATTTTTTCTGTAATCTTCTGACTTTAACTTCACTCCATCTGAAAGACAAATATCCTCCTCTTTACTCCACTACATTTCTATCAAGGTCCTCGAAGTGGAAAGTCGTTTCTGTCGCAGCTCTGAAAGTCTTTTTTTGAACACTGATCAGTTTATAGCAAAATGGAAGAAAAATGTACATCTGCACAGTGTGTTCACCCATAGCCATGCTTACCACGTTTCAGTTTAAAAAAAAAAAATCAAGTTTAGTTGGCATACACTTGATGTATGTCTCATAAAATGTTAAAAATGTAAACATCTGGGAGAAAGAGAAGAGTAAAGCTGTGAGAGTATCAGATGTGTATCAGTGTATTGGATCTGTGCATTCGGCCTTAAAGTGACAGCGCTTTATAAAGAGCTTTGTAACTTTTCTACAAGTATTTAAATGAGTTTAAGTTAGTCGTCTGCTAGTGTGTCAGATGGAGCGTCACTGACTGGCTTAAACCATGATGGCATAATGTGCATTTATACAACTATAATACAATAATGCACTGGCAGAAAAAGCACATTTACTTTTGATATTTAGGTACTTTTGAAAACAAATACTTCTGTACTTTTACTGCAGTAAAAA
Source organism: Pseudorasbora parva (assembly GCF_024679245.1). Taxonomy (NCBI): domain Eukaryota; kingdom Metazoa; phylum Chordata; class Actinopteri; order Cypriniformes; family Gobionidae; genus Pseudorasbora; species Pseudorasbora parva. The sequence goes on from NC_090186.1 coordinate 1,959,645, forward strand.
TCAGTTTTTCTAACCACTTTTTAGTCTAAATAACCTTTTGTGCAATGGAAAGGTTTTATGGATATTAAAGGTTCTTTAAAAACCGCTTCATCTTCAGATGGTTTTTGAGGTGTTGATCTGATCAATCCGAGAACATGCTTGGCACATTCTTAGAGTCTCTCTAAAAGTATTTCCTTCCCTAAAAACATCTGCATGAATCCCGGATGCGCGCTCTAGTCCTTGCTGTATCTGACGCAGGGATGGTACGAAAACCGACATTACATTTTTGAAAAGGCTGTTGTATCGATAAGCTCGGATGTTATCGGTTCTGCTGTCGGTACTCTTGAAAATACCTGTGACGTGTGTGTGAGAGAGAGCGCATTGATTTTATTTTCGATTTTGGCTTCCAAAGATTATAATAATAATATTTATGTCTAGCGCAACTTAATTCCCTTTGCAGCAACGCTGTCATTTCTCCATAAAACTCAAACGTAATGACAGAATCAGCGCGATCAGTGATTGTTGTAAAATACAGTCTAGCTACTGTTGGTAAATTGTGGGACGCGTTTAATAATAAAAAGAGCGATTAAAAGCACAAAAATGTGCGCAAGAGATTGTTCCCAAGTTGGCACGCTCTCTGAAACAGCCGCAACGAGACGAGCAGATTACACTTTCGGTTTCACACTCGCGTCTAAATGATCAAATGAACACAAACATCTGTGTCAAAATGACTGGCTTGGAGAGTCTCTTAAACACAACACAGTTTGTGTCTAAAATGGACGTCGTTATTATGGTTATAGCCGGGAGAAAGTGTGGTGCATCTGCCTATTATCAGTCATCTGCACGTCTGTCTTAAAGAGGCAGCGGTGTAAATAAACATGAGGACGAATTACTGCGAATTAAACAACCAAATGCAAAGAGAAAATCACTCACAGCTCTTGATTGAATAACTTCAGCTTTAATAAGCATTAATTTAGGCTATTTATGATAAACTATGCAGTGTTATTTTACATTTGATTACTAGAATTATATATATATATAAAAATCTCAAAAAGTACCGATAGGAATACTGTTAAAGTACCGGACTGATAAGCAGTATCGGTAAGAGTAGTAATACTGTTAAAACCTTAACGATATCCATCCCTAATCTAATGTGTGTGTCTGTGTGTGTGCAGAGGAGAGATGTCTGGATGAAGAGACGTACATCAAGGCTCTCCTGGAGCTCAACCCCAGTGCAGAGTGGGTCATCAAATCCATCCAGCATTGACCCGCAACAAAACATGCCAATCAGCCCATCACGCCACGTGCCTTACACACCCGACGAGCGGAGAACAGAGGGAGAACAGCAGGATTCAGTACAGTACTGGGAATCAGAGCTAAGACGAACAATCGGGACACATTTCAACTCTTCAGGCCTGCGGTCGATCCGTCCTCTGCTCAAACGGCACAGAATCCTAAACCAGACCTGCTCAAATACGGTTCATTAGATGCTTGAGTGGCAGCTGAACGTACATTTGTACTAGAAGCCAAAATTTAGTCAGGTTTATCACATTTCATCACTTTAAGGACAGATTGCTTGTTTAGGACTACAATTAGACACTAATTTTTCATGTTTTCTCAAACATCTACAAATGTCCAGGTCATATCTCATGGCAGAAGAAATGATAGACCACTCGAGATGAATTTGCATTGGTTTTGTATTATTTTCCTCATGATTAAACACATTAACCTCCACTTTCTTATTACTGTAAGCTTGTGTAATGCATTTCTTTCTTTTGTAATTCTATTTATTTTTATTAGATTCTCACTGCTGCTGATGGACAGAAAAACTTCACCATTTAAACAATGCATTGTTTTTATTGATGCAATAAGCACGAGGACCAGGGAACACAATTTTCATACATAAAACATATATTGGGGTGAAATATGACCTGGACTTGTAACGTGATGTATAACACACACAATATTGCCAAAAGTTGTGTGCCACCTGCCTTTACCTGCCCATGAGGTTTAATATGGAGTCGGCCCACCCTCTCTAACAGCTCCAGCTCTTCTGGGAAGGCTTTCCTCAAGGTTTAGGAGTGTGTTTATGGGGATTTTTGCCCATTCTTCTAGAAGCTCATTTGTGAGGTCAGGCACTGATGTTGGACGAGAAGGCCTGGCTCTCAGTCTCCGCTCTAATTCATCCCAAAGCTGTTCTATCGGGTTGAGCTCAGGACTCTGTGCAGGCCAGTCCAGTTCCTCCACACCAAACTCCTCATCCATGTCTTTATGGAGCGACGCTTTGTGCACTGGAGCGCAGTCATGCTGGGACAGGAAGGGGCCGTCCACAAACTGATCCCACAAAGATGGGAGCATGCAATTGTCCAACATGTCTTGGGGACGCATTAAGAGTTCATTTCACTGGAACTAAGGGGCCAAGCCCTGAAAAACAACCTCACCCCATAACTCCCCCCTCCACCAAACTTTACACTTGGCACAATGCAGTCAGGCAAGTCCCGTTCTCCTGGCGACGGCCAAACCCAGACTCGTCCATGGGATTGTCAGACTGAAGCGTGATTGGTCACTCAGAGAACATGTCTCACTGCTCTAGAGTCCAGTGGCGGCTGCTTTACTCCTCTGCATCCCACGCTTTGCATTGCTCTTGGTGATGTAAGGCTTGGATGAGCTGCTCGGCCATGGAAACCCATTCCATGAAGCTCTCTCCGCTGTTCTTGAGCTCATCTGAAGGCCACAGAAGTCTGGAGCTGTTGACTCTGCAGAAAGTTGGTGACTTCTGCGCACTGTGACCCTCAGCATGCGCTGACCCCGCTCTGGGATTTAACACTTCGTGGCTGAGTTGCTGTTGTCCCCAATGGCTTCCACTTTGTTATAATCCCACTAACAGTTGAGCGTGGAACATTTAGTAGTGAGGAAATGTCAGGAATGGCCTTATTGCACAGGTGTCAGCCTATCACGGCCCCACGCTTGAGTTCACTGAGCTCCTGAGAGCGACCCATTCTTTCACTAATGTGTGTAGAAGCGTCTGCAGGCCGAGAGCTGGAGTTATACACCTGTGGCCATGAAGAGACTGAACACCTGAACTCAGAGATCTGGAGCGGCGGGACAATACTTTTGGCAATATAGTGTGTATATGAAAAATGGTCTCAGATCATTTAGGTACCGAGTTACACTAACATTTCATACATTTCTTCCTAAAACATGCGAGTGATCTCTTAGTATTATAGCGCTACTTTAAATCCGTCACATGACAACTCCTCCACTCTTACATTAGCTCTCACTGCCAATCAAATGTCTCTGTGTTACTTGTTCGGCCGCTCCCAGGGATCTTGGATGTACTTTTATTCATGTTTCGCAATGTTGGAGAAAACAAGATTTCTACAAGTCAGAGGATATTGCAGATCTTTAAAGGATTCACGACCAAAATCACGTTTCTAACCACAGACCTCATGAAGTACTTCAACGGAGGGAAAGCCTGAGCACTTCACCTGACCTTATCTGATGTCATTTCAATGAGTAGTTGAGCTGTGATTTTTATTTTTTACTCTACATCGATTGCTTACGTCACGCTTTAATTATGAAAACTGTGAACATGGCTGAAAACGACTGCATGTTTTAATGCTTGCTTCTAAAATAACCACTAAATGTTTTTGTAAATAAATGTGTAATTCCTCCTCTCTGTCCGCTGTATTTTTTTTCCTTTGTGATGTCTGATCTACAGATATAATAACGCAGATTATTCTCAAATACTGCAATCCAAATCAGGACAAAAATAATAAATTTGAAGCAAAGTAACTACACTTATGATTTGATTTATTGTAAATAAAATGTGCATACTGAAGAATAGAACTAAACCTGGTTAATGTTTCCTAATAGACGTATAGTGTTAGTCTTTAATGTATGATTATTCACAGATGTATAGTGTTAGTCTTTAATGTGAACAAGCATGACCCTTTTTTAATGTCCAGCTTACTAGACACTATAACACTGATCCATCACTAAATAATACACAAGAACGAGTGCGTAATGCACTATTAACACTACTGTAGTTCACTATTAGTTAACTACTAAGAACTACAGATTCATAATTAACATGAATAATGCATTATGAATAATTCATTCTAAAGTGAAGGTGAGTTTAATGAGCTATTAGTAATGACTCAAGTGTTACCAAAGTAATTATTAATGATTTGGATCAGTTTTCTAACTCTGTAGTAACTACTTTAGTCATTGTAAGTGTGCATTAAATACATGCGCCCTCTAGTGGTGTGGAAGGAAATGACAAACACATTAACGGCTCCAACACACCGGCACCTAATTATTTATGACTGGAGGCAATAATTAAATTAACATATTTACATAAGGAGTCATGAGTCACAATCATAAATATATAAACAATTCATTTTTCCTCAATACTTAATCAACACCCTTATTTTACAGTCAATATTCAAACCAAAATAAATCAACAGGTGGTTCTGTTTAATGCGTTCCCACATTCATACCTGACTTACACTCATACTAAACGAGTTTTGTTATTGGTCTTGTAATAACTCATTTTAGTTTGGACCGTAGCAGATCTAGCGGAGCCCTTCTGATCTGGTAAAGCCTATAATGTGGCGTTCCTGATAGCATCACTCAGCTCGCTCTCACTCCTGTTTGTATATTTTAGGCTAATATAACGAATTATTAAACGACATGTCATAAAACACCACTCTAATATTTTCTTCTGAAAATGAAAAGAGGCAAACAGCATGAGCATATGACAGCTTAACATGTTATCTGATATAATAAAAATATATATATATTTTGTCAATAAAAAATTAAAGTAAAAAATATAAATGTTTTTTTTGAGTTTGACAACAAACACATCGTAAAACACAGCTATACAACATAGTTCAAAACATAATTAATACGCTCTGAACATTGACTCAGTGTTTATTCACCTTTTTCTTATGGTTTCTTAATTCATAAAAGTATAGAATATAATTTTTATAAAAAATTTCTGGCCTTAAAAATGCACATATGTAGATCAGAAAAACTACATTTTCCGCGAACCCCCCGCCCTAACCACCTCAAATCTGAGACCACTGATTTTAAAAGCCTGCCTACGATCCTGTCGTTGCACTCGTACTTTAAAGCAGCACTAGGTAACTTTTCAACCTTCATAATATATTTTTTAAGACTCTTGTGATGATAAATCGACTTACAATAGGTTGAATGACACGTCTGCCATAGCCTGATGGGGTCTGTATCGTTTTTAATCGTACTTTTAAACTTCGGGTTTCGGGTAGTAACCCGAGAAAAAGAAAAGAACTACAAAATTCGACTGCTTTACGGCATATACGTCACTTCCACTAACACACACACTTCCTTACATTCGGACGTGCGAGCCCAACTTTGTTCGTCGGATAATATAGTCATGTCCGAAGCAGCAGAGACAAATAAGAAAGAAAAGGTTTTGTTGGAGGAAAGCAATAAGAGGAAAAAATGAAAAAATCATGTGATTAAAGGCAGGACGAGGATCAACATGTGACCAGCGTTTGCTCGTCGGCGTGAGCTGAAGGAGGCGTGCCCGACCGATGCTGTCCTGCTTGTTACGGTGAGCTACCACTCAAACATTGAACTGAAGTATCATATAGATTCTGGAAAACGCTAACCAATAGACTACTATAATGACGCTGGCTTGTAAACGTGAGCATCGTGATTATTTGGCGTTTGAAAAAAATAAAACCCATGAAATGATATTCATATGACATGCTGAAACATAAGCCACTGACTGTAACGTTACCTGGGATGAAGACATTTCACACGCGCCGCCAGAAGAACTCCTCCTGCAGTGTTCAGGGGAACTGTTAGTGCTGCACCGACCCGCGGGACGCTTTTATGAAGTTATTTGGCCCGCACCGCACTACTGTATATATTTTTACAACCCGCCGCGCACCCGCGACCATTAAATAGACATACGGGGTCCGCGGGTTATGAGACGACCCGCGCATCACTAGTTCAGGGCTATCAGGGTTGTCATGTCAACAAATGCACGCGTGATGGCATCCGCTGATGTAGGATGACAGCTCTTACGACAGTAGTTGAGGACATTATTTTTTCCAAACTGTAGGGGGACCCCGAGAGCAAAAGTAGCCAAGTGGGGCTTTAAACACATTTAATCGACAGACTTCATGAGGACGCAAGTGAAAGTGATCTGCTTCGGGGCTTGCGCGCGCGTGTGTGTGTGTGTGTGTATAGCAGAGCACATACACTGATTAACTCACCTGTGTAAACTGTGTAAAACATGCATTTCCCATAGTAATTCTGAGCATCCAGATTGTATAAACTAAGAGAAAACTGCTTCTGAATCTTTCCGCAGGACTGAAGTCATGTGACTAAATTATAATGAATTACTTATTCTAATTTATCTAATTATATTTATTATAAGACAATACACAGATGCATTTGTATTTATTTTGTTGACAGATGGGCATTTTCCCAAAATATTGTATTCGAATATTTGGGCTCATAAAAATCGAATATTCGAATATTCGTTTATTTAAATTAGGTATTTTGAGAAAATGAGAGATGTTTCTTTCTTTTTTTCTCTAAACATGTCGTCACCATTTCTGAACAAGCTTATGATTAGGCAATGTACACAACACGCTTACGTTATATCTTAAGGTTTTTAAAACATTAAACAGCGTGTAAAAAAATGCCTAAAGAACAAAAGCATTATAAGCTCAAGGAGCACGAGCGCAGAGCGCGTCAGTTAGCGTGACGTACACACACACACACACACACACACACACACACACGTCAATAGGCTATAGCCTACCGACCTGTGTGTGTGTGTGTGTGTTTGATATGGCTGATGTGTTTACTTTGTATTGTTTCACATTTTCATGTAGGGATAAACTATAATATTATTGGATTATGATATTATTCTCGGGTGAGAAAATGCGCCACTGACAGGCGTTGCGGAGACAAAGATAACGGTTAAGTGAAGTTTGAGTGAAGAACTTTGTGTTTTCTGTTCATAAACCCTCAAAGAACTTTAAAGGAAGCATTTGTCTCGAGATCATTTTGCTATCATAAGTTATCTCACTCTCACTCTCACTCGGGGTAACTTAGCTACAGATGGGCTTACCTGCACTCCTGAGCAGTGATCGCTCATTCCACTGGTGTTTGGATTTCATGTGATTCTCGTTTGTGGTGGTGATATTATTATAACTCAGTTTCAGTAATTGATTTCATCAAAAGTAACTCCATTTTGTGCATTTTCATCATAGTGCAAACAGCATTTTCAATTTTCATCGAAGTAACGTTAATTCCAAACATTGCGAGGCAGACGACGACATTGTGATCAAATGCACTTAAATTATTAACCTGCTCCACAACGCCACCCAGTGGATTGAGATATAACTGCGAGATTTAGAGGGATTTCTCATGGATGCACTGTGTAGCCAGTTGCTTGTGACTTTTTATTTTGTCATCCTACTTTTATTATTTTATTTTACCTTACCTTATTTGTGTTGAAATAAATATTTTTGTAAATGTTTTAACTTCATCACAACTTAATGTTACCCTTTCATTGTTATTTATGTTTAATTTTCAATGGTTCCAGTCGGGAGTTCCTACCAATTGTTGTAGGTGGGGCCTTAATTAGTGGCGCACCTTAGGATGCGTTATCGCTTCCCCTTTAAGCGTTCGCGCTCAGTCTGACTGAATGCAGCGGGGGAAGTGCGGAGTGAAACAATAGGCCTTCCAGTGTGCGTGTGTTTTCTAATTTTGCTCCAACCTAGTTTTTATTTAAACGAAATAAATGTACATTCTTCATCTCATCCATGTTTGGCTGTCCTTCTGTCCTGAGTGTACCACTTGATATCTGCTACAACTGCATTTACTGCCAGCCAATTAACAAAATAAAATTCGAATAGTATTTTTAGTTTTCGAATGTTAATTACAGATCGAATATTCGAATATTCGTGCACACCCCTACATTTAACAATCCCTAATTAACTTTATGAATCGGCACAATAAATAAATCACATCAGAAATAAGTTATTGATTGCATCTGAAGCAGTAAGTTTTTCATCCAATCACAATAATAATGCTAATAATTAAAACAGACAATGCACCGCAATTTAGTGCTATCCCAGCAGTTGTGATCTTGCAAAATCCTGAGTCCAGAGATGGAGACGAGACCAAGACCGTCAAGAAATGCTCTTAAAGGGTTAGTTCACCCCATAATGAAATGTCTGTCATTAACTCCTCTCCCTAATGTCGCTCCACACCCGTAAGACCTCCGTTCATCTTCACACACAGTTTAAGATATTTAGTCCGAGAGCGTATGCAAGTGTATGCACACTATACTGTCCATGTCCAGAAAGGGAATAAAAACATCATCACAGTAGTCCATATGAGACATCAGTGGGTTAATTAGAGTCTCTTGAAGCATCCAAAATACATTTGGGTCCGTTTTAATCTTTTTTGAGGAACACGGAAGAGAAGCCAATGCTGAATAAAGTCGTAGTTTTTGTTATTTTTGGACCCAAATGTATTTTGGATGCTTCAAGAGTGCTACGGGTGTGGAACGACATAAGGGAGAGGATCTGACAGACATTTCATTTTTGGGTGAACTAATGGTCTTGAGTAGCCACCGTTAAACATAAGATAATTTTGTACACCTTTAAGATGTTCTGCCTAGTTTCAAACTTAGATTTTCTCAGTTTAAGCAACAACCCCTTTGTTGTAAGTTTACCCTGACGATTTTTAACTTAACAATCCCATTATCCTCGTCATCTTGAGTTTAAACCACTTCCATCTGTTATTTTTAGGCCTTCCTAAAAACTCACTTGTCTTTGCTAACACGAATAAAAGAAACCATATCAAACACTTAACCGTGTGCATGCACACTTTTTAATGGCCATGTAAGTTATCAAGTCAGTTTGATGGTAGGTTTAGCTTCAAACTAATATTTTCATAGTTCATACCTTTATATTCCACCGTTGTGCAGTCAGTGGATGAGAAAATGGCGGCGTCCTCGTGCAGCCGCTCCTACGATATGCGGGATAATACACAAACAGCAGATCAACTTGTCCAATAGTCTCCAATTTGAAACGGTTGATGTAGTGGACCTCATCAAATCAAAACCAGCTCCATAGACCTTTCTCCACTGCGGTCAAACTCTTTGACTTTAAATTGTAGGCGCGCGTTTGTTCTATTTTTAGATCGTTGGTTTTGACGCGTTTCTTGAACAGATTTAAACTAAATGCAATGTCCATAATTTTGAAAATAACGTTGGATATTACAATCCATTTATTGTACGTTTCTCTTAAGACTAAACGACCAAAAATAAACAGCATTCAAACCCATTCAAGTTCATCACATACGGTCAAAAAGTTCATTTGAATTTCTTCGCACACTTCTGTGTCGACTTGACAACGTTAACACATTACGCGCCCTCCAGTGGTGTGAAAGAAATCACACAAACCAATTAATGGGATAGTTCACCACACAAATGAAGATTTTTACTCAACCGTTTCTGTGTGTGGGTCATATGATGTGAATGGGTAACAATTCTATGAGAGCAAAAAAAAAAAACATGCTTTTAGCAACATGCACAGAGAGCCATGTGGCTCATGACGACACATTGAAATCTTAAGACACAATGATCAGTTTGTGTGAGACATCGAGTCGTATTTATATAATTTTGTACCTCAAATACAACGCTATGTCCAACCTGGAACTCATCATTGATTTCAGACAGAAAACCGGATGTTCACACAGGATGTGGTGGAGAGATCAGCTTTACGTTTCTGGGCACACATGACCTCTCATAGATGATCACGGCTTTAGTCAAGAAGGCGCAAAAGCGGCTGTACTTTTTAAGAATCGGGCCATCTGGAAAACGCCATAGGTCTATCAAAACACACACCACACGATTCAGGAACAGGGTTTATCCTAAAGCTGTCACTGAACTTTGAATGCAACTACAGCACATTCTTGACATACAAGAACCATATGCAATAATATTATGAGCACTTTATTTCATTTATTTAAATATGTGCAATAGTATATGAACACTTTATTATCATATGCAATTATTATGTGCAATTGCATATGAGCACTTTATTTAATATCTGTGCAAAATGGCCTTTGTTTGAAATAGACACTTTTCTTTCTTTAACTTTAACTGTATACGTTGACAAGTAAATCATTTTGACTTTGTACATCACCAATCTTCACTTTACAATACTGATCCAAAACATTAGTAATTCCTGAAAGATTTAGTAACGGTTATCATGACCAGATCTATAGCCAGAACAACAGTGTTTCTACATGACAAGGACATGTTTGCGGCGGTGTGTTTGCGTGGCTCGTAGCGCGTGTGTGTAATGCTGGAACGGTGTCTGGATGCAGTGGGGTGTGGACAGATGTCCAGCTCTCATGAGGTCACACACAGCATCCAACATGGCCTTCAGCTGGGCTTTATCTGGAGAGAGAGAGAGAGAGAGAGAGAGAGAGAGAGAGAGAGAGAGAGAGAGAGAGAGAGAGAGAGAGAGAGGGAGGGAGGGAGGGGGAGAGAGAGGGAGGGAGGGAGGGGGAGGGAGAGGGAGGGAGGGAGAGGGAGGGAGGGAGAGGGAGGGAGGGGGAGGGAGGGAGGGAGGGAGGGAGGGAGGGAGGGAGAGAGAGAGAGAGAGAGAGAGAGAGAGAGAGAGAGAGAGAGAGAGAGAGAGAGAGAGAGAGATAAAGCACAGACCCTCAGCACATCAAAAACATTATGGTGTGATTGTGAAGCCGTGTGACCTGCGGTGCCGGTGCCTTACCTTCTCTGTGCTGTCTTTTCCACTGCGTCAGCCAGAAGCCCTTTAGAGTCACATTGTGGAATATGAAGGATTTCTGCTCAGGAAGAAATGGAATATATATATATATTTTTTAAATAAATGATTTGGGTTCAATACAAGTTAAACTGTAAGTTAAACTGTTAAACTGTCGATTACACCAATTCACACATTTTTATTAATTTAACACTTTTACTGGACGTATGGCTCAAAACATAAAAAATGCAATTAAGCCAGACTAGTAATTTGGCGATGTCCCTTTCTACAGAAAGCCTATGCACACACACATTCAAACACGCTTGCCTATAGACTAAACATGTGCCGGTAATATGCATGTGCATGCCATCACTGTTTTTGAAGTTTACATGGAAATGCTAACAATACTGTTTAAAAAAATTGCACTTTGAGAGCTATTTACACTTTTTATTTTTATTTATGGGACTAGTGTGATAAAAATCACGTACTAATGTTCTAATCTATAAACTCAACTCCAGTCATGACCATTCAAAGGATATATACACCGATCAGGTGTAACATTATGTTGCTTTCGGCGGGGTCAGAGGTCAACAGCTATGCTGCCCCATTCGCAACAAACTGAGCTGCTCTGTGTATTCTGACAGCTTTCTATCAGAACCAGCATTAACTTCTGGAGCAGTTTGAGCTCCAGTAGCTCGTCTGTTTGATCGGACCCCACGGGCCAGCCTTCGCTCCCCACGTGCATCAATGAGCCTTGGCCGCCCATGACCCTGTGGCCGGTTCTCCACTGGTCCTTCCTTGGAGCACTTTTGATAGATACTGACCACTGCAGACCGGGAACAGCCCACAAGAGCTGCAGTTTTGGAGATGCTCTGACCCAGTCGTCTAGCCGTCACAATCTGGCCAAACTCGCTCAAATCCTTACGCTTGCCCATTTCTCCTGCTTCACACACATCAACTCTGAGGACAAAATGTTCACTTGCTGCCGAATATATCCCACCCACTAACAGGAGCCGTGATGAAGAGATCATCAGTGTTATGCACCGGTCATAATGTTATGCCTGACTGATGTATATATATTACTATAACTAGGTAACACGTGAGTAATTAGAGGTGCATTTTATGATCTTGTTAAGAGTAACATCTCAGACATGGTAATGTTGTGATTAGTAATTAACTGGTTATTGTAAATTGGTTAATAGTACTCTATGATAATAATCTCATTCAGTAATCGTTGATTAGCCAATAACGTAATGAACATGAATATCATAAACTCACAGCAGGGATCTGGAGGGGTCTTTTGGCCATCCCTCCGTATGTGACCATTGTGCCTCCATAACTGAAATAAAACAGGACAGCCGTCAATACCCTGCCAATAACTCCTATAAAACGGCAGAGATTATGAGTACTTACTCCAGATTAGACAACACAAGTCCTCCGCTCAAGCCTCCTACACAGTTCAGGCCCAGTTTAGGTTTGGGAACCTCCTGCAAAAATGCACTGTCAGTGTTTAAGCAACTCTGTAGAAATCCCCGAAACCGACCTGTTGCAGAAGAGCAGAATGGCCACCTCAAACACCCGATGGAGCCCTGAGGACATCACTTCCTCTTCTGTCAGGACATAGTCAGCACCCAGAGACTGGAGCTCAGCGATCAGCTCGGCACAGTTCGGTCTGAGCTCAGGAAATAGGTTAAGAAATGATCCCAGACAGAAACATGGTGTCAGCCAGAGGAGGACAAACTACACAACTCTATTACTTGAGTAAAAGTACTACTGGTCAAACATTACAACATTACAAGTGAAAGTTGTACAGACAGATTTTTTCTTGAGTAAAAGTACAGAAGTATTTGTTTTCAAAAGTACTTAAGTATCAAAAGTAAAAAAAACATGTTCAGTGTCATCACATTATTGTATTATAGTTGTATAAATGCACATTATGCCATCATGGTTTAAGCCAGTCAGTGACGCTCCATCTGACACACTAGCAGACGACTAACTTAAACTCATTTAAATACTTGTAGAAAAGTAACAAAGCTCTTTATAAAGCTGCTGTCACTTTAAGACCGAATGCACGGATCCAATACACTGATACACATCTGATACTCTCACACTTTACTCTTCTCTTTCTCCCAGACGTTTAAAGGGGGGGTGAAACACTCAGTTTCAGTCAATCTCATGTCAATCTTGAGCACCTATAGAGTAGTATTGCATCCTTCATGTTAATGGGCGTGCATTTCCTCTCTCCCTCTAGTCGCACGCGCACCCTTCCAGGAGAAGAATACTAATCTTTAATCTTTAATCACATGGGTGTACACACTGTGCCGAGGAACCAGTTATTCTTCCATTTTGCTATAAACTGATCAGTTCAACAAAACAATGTTGGGAAACTTTACATGACCCTGCAAGAGTGATTACTGATAGGCTTTTTGCAACAACAAAAAAAACACCCGACTTTCAAAGCTGCTACAGAAACGACTTTCGACTTCGAGGACCTAGAAATGTAGTGGAGTAAAAAGTACGATATTTGTCTTTCAAATGTAGGAAAGCTTAAGTTTATGTTTTTCAGAAAAAATAATACTCCAGTAAAGTACAGATACTCAAAAAGTGTCCTTAAGTACAGGACTCGAGTAAATGAGCTGAGTTACGGTCCAGCTCTGGTGTCGGCCCAGCCCAGATTTCTGGTTCAGAGCCCGATTCTGTACCTGTCTCTGATGATGTTGATGGTTTTCAGGCCCAGCGCCGCAGCGACCTGAATCACGGCCTGTCCCACTGCACTGTTAGAGGCATTCTGGATCACCGTACAACCTGCACAACACACACATCTCAACACATCTCTCAAGACCAGATGCTCCTTCTGTAAACCACCTCGAGTGTCCATACCAGGGGCGAGTGTGTGAAAGTCTCTCAGCATCCTGTACGCAGTGCACGGGTTCACGAATATAGTGGCGGCGCCCAGGAGAGAGACATCTTTAGGGACAGGCATGAGCTGATCCTCTTCACACACAGCACCTGTCCTCCATGTACCTGACACACACACACATGCAAAAGCGATCTTGTCTTTACCACACTCTCCGAAAAAAAAGGTACAGTGTTGTCACTGAGGCGGCAACCTAAGGTACAAAAGTGAAAAGGTACATATCAGTACTTTAAGAGTGTGTGTTACTACCTTAAAGGTACATATCAGTACTTTAAGAGTGTGTGTTACTAGCTTAAAGGTACACATCAGTACTTTAAGAGTGTGTGTTACTAGCTTAAAGGTACACATCAGTACTTTAAGAGTGTGTGTTACTACCTTAAAGGCACACATCAGTAATTTAAGAGTGTGTGTTAGGCATTTAAAAGATCATCACTTTTTATGCTAGTTTTTTCTCGATTGCGAATCATAAAGTTAGAATTGCAAGATAATTGCAGAGACTGTGAGATAAACAAGTTCCCAGACAGCAACATAGTGTCGGCCCAGATTCGCCCCATATCTGGAAAGCGAGGAATCCACACGTACCGGATGTGTGCCGGATCCGGGGTTCACACTGCAAGTCTTAATGCTCAATTCTGATTTTTTGCTCAGATCTGATTTTTTGTTTGGCTGTTCACATTACCTTTTAAAATGTGGCCTAAATCTGATTCCAGTGTGAACTGTTTGAGGTTTCAAACTAACCCGCATGCAAAAGAACAATATCAATGACATCAGACCAGTCATTGACCCAGCTCGGGAGGTTATAGAGGAAGTAAGCATTTTCGCTTTTATTTCTAAATGTTTGTCTAATGGAAGCCATAAGATTATGAGCAGATGCTGAAAAGGAGAAGAACAAAAATAAAGAGAGCAAAATTGGTTATTTTGGCCTTTTGTCTCCTTCCTTTGGCACTGAAGCCACGTTCTTCTGTGTCCCCGTTCTTTCATTTCGTGTGCTATTTAAACAAATAAACGGAGCGGTTATGGTAGGATCCTTCTAGTTTAGCTTGAACTGAAGTATCTCCTCATATACTAGGCCTAACACCTCACTCTCCCTCCACTGACTCGCTTTTAATGTGTCTGTGTCTGTTGTGTCTAGGGCTAACTCGCCGGCACATAATTGTGACAAATGTTGACATAGATTGACGTTAAAGTCGCATCAAATCCGCCTTGGTTGTTCACACTGCAGCAGCTTTGGAAAAAATCAGATCTGGGCTAGATTTGAGTGTTCACACTACCTCTGAAGACGTTTGACCCCAAAAAAATCAGATTTGGGCCACTTTTGCCTGCAGTTGCTGTCTGGGAATAATGTAGATTTTTTGGTAAGTTGCATGGAAACCAATGCGGGTCTATATAGCCACGTTTCCGGCTAAATTACCCTGAACAATTTGTACCAGGAACTTTTTTCCAGGAACTTTCCCCCCAGACCTGCTACTGTCTTCACAGTCTAAAGTACCATGAAGATTAGGTAAATTAGTCCGGTTATGTAGGACTGCGCTGCTCCTCCCCATCCGCGACGGACAGTAATCATTTTTGCGCGACAGTTGTCTACAACAATAGCTTTTGCTGGTTAAGTACTAAAGAGCTAAACTAAAATAAAAAACGGCGTAAAAGAGCACTGATACTAAAAGCGTATTCTGAAAGCTTGTAAAGCTAGATTAAAAATGACAATGTGTGTTGTTATCAGCTATTACGGACATTGACCAAGATTGATATTTACTGAATGCAGAACGAACCTCGAAAAAGACTAAAAATGCCATTTGAAGTACAATTGTATGTGAGCTCAACCAGTCTGCATTTTCAGCGCCCAAGTCCCGCCCTCAAAAGTTCCTGAACTTTGAAAAAGTAGTAAGGGCCTTTTGGAGGGGGAAATATTTACCCGGAAATTCATTTAGACCCTTTGGTCAAAACACACAGAGTACCAGCCCCAAAGTTCCTAGTTCCGGGAGAAAGTTCCTGTGGTGGAAACGCGGCTTATGATGTGCAACACAAAGGCACTCATTTAAGGTTTTGATGTTGAAAAAGTGAATGCCTCCTTACCAAAGCCAGCATCTATGGGCACGACCCAATCACCAGGCCGGAGAGATGTGACATCACTGCCCACCTCAAGCACCTCCCCTACGCCCTCATTCCCCCCCACCGCCGGGAGGGGGCACAAGATTGGGTACGAACCTATGGAGACATATAGGGGGAATTCAGGTTGATTGGGACACATTTTGCCAATGAGATGACTTGAAAAAGTGGCCCAATCAACCTGAATTCACCTTAACCAATGACCCGCTATAGCAGGGGTCTCAAACTCACATTACCCGGGGCCGCTGGAGGTAGACTCTGGGTCAGGCTGGGCTGCTTCTAATTCTAGTTGGGAAATAATCCATTTGGGACTATTTGCAAACAATATTTGCATTAATTTTTGTCAAACATGATTAGTCCTGAGATTCTTCGCATGAGTGAATAAATACGTACATCCGCTGCTTATTTTAATCCGCTCATATAGTTTTCTTCATTAAAATGTTTATCATCCATCCATTCATTATCTTCCGCTTATCCGGGGCCGGGTCGCGGAGGCAACAGTCTAAGCAGAGACGCCCAGACTTCCCTCTCCCTAGCCACTTCCTCCAGCTCCTCCAGGGGGAACCCAGAGGCGTTCCCAGGCCAGCCGGGAGACATAATCCCTCCAGCGTGTCCTGGGACTTCCCCGGGGCCTCCTCCCGGTGGGACCTCCCTGGGAAGGCATCCAGCAGGCATCCAAAATAGATGCCCGAGCCCTCTCAGCTGGCTCCTCTCGATGTGAAGGAGCAACGGCTCTACTCTGAGCTCCTCCCGAGAGACCGAGCTTCTCACCCTATCTCTAAGGGAGCGCCCGGCCACCCTGCGGAGAAAGCTCATTTCAGCCGCCTGTATCCGGGATCTTGTCCTTTCGGTCATGACCCACAGCTCACGACCATAGGTGAGAGTAGGAACATAGATTGACCGGTAAGTCGAGAGCTTCGCCTTACGGCTCAGAAGAAACTCGGCAAGAACTCTCTGATTCTCATCCCAGCCGCTTTACACTCGGCTGCAAAATGTTTATCAATGATTGTATATTAAGAGCATGGATGAATTCGTTGCATTTTGTGTGCATTTGAGTGTGTGCAATTTAGTTTTGTGATTTCACCTGAAAGAATAGTCTCTCTCCGCAACGGCATTACGCGATAGATTGGTGCTCTCGTCTGTGTGTGTGTGTGTGTGTGTGAAGACTGTGGCCACAAAATATCATCCTGCAGGAAGGGAGTTTGAGACCCCTGCGCTATAGTCAACTCACCATGTTCAGCCTCCATCATGCCAAAAACCCAGACAGCAACCTAGTGTTGGCCCAGATCCGGCCCACATCTGGTATGTGTGGATTCCTCGTGTGCCAGATTTGGGCCGGATCTGGGCCGACACCATATTGCCGTCTGGGATGAAGCTGTATGTGTCTTACCCTGGATCATGTTTAAGTCTGCAGGATTGACGGGCGCTGCGAGCATTCGGAGTCTCACCGAACGATCTCTCACTGGAGGCAACAGCAGCTGCTCCATCCTGAAGACAAATAACCAGTCAATGAGAGCTATTACAATCCTTCAGTTAACCCACCGCTTACCAACGAGCAGGACATGGAGTCTACTAGTGCTGTGGCACTCGAGAACGGTCTTAAGACCATTTTTTGAAGGTCTTGGTCTGGTCTCGGACTTAGAGGACTCAGCCTTTTATCTCCAGACCATACTTGCGAGGACATCACTAAACTGCATTGCCTGATTTATCATCATTAATGTGATTTGATGTAATACTAACTGCTTAAAAAGCAATCAATAACTTCTTTGTAATGTGATTTCTTTTGTTTACGTGCTGCCGGGTTCAAAAGCAATGCATTGTTACAAAAATGCCCAAAATGAATATAAATGACCAACAAATTCTGAGATTTTGCTTTTTATATAACATAGAATATAATTAAGCAATATCACCTTTCGGCTCAGATATATTCTTTTCATGAATATAAGCGAGATTGCAAATTATATTGATTCATACAAACATTCAACAAACCAGAAGTTAATATTAAATGACACATTTTAAACTGTGCTAATTCAGCAACGTTTCATTATTAAATGTTTCCGCTGCTTTGAACAAATCGGTTGAATAAATGATTCTGTGAATCTTAAATAATGTTAGTGTTTTAAATGAATCTGAACATTATTTATGAAGGTGTGATTGACCAGTTCAGACGCAGCTTCTGGTCCATTAATGTAATCCTCAGTGATTTGATTGGTGACAGCGCTATAGTGTCTTACTATTCTAATTACATTTATTCATTAAATATAAGTCCTTTCTCAGACAGTAGATATGGATCTTCTAGATGATTTTAAGGAAAGCTGGTCTTAGTTTAGGTGGTCTTGACTACAACACTAGAGTCTACACCAATATTTCAAGTTTCTTCAGGATTCCCATACAGCAACATAGTCATCAGTGGTAGTGTTTCTTAGAGAGACATTAAAGATTATTGAAGTATTCAGACTCTCTTTCATATCTGAAAGAAACCCAGAAAGCATCATAGTGTCGGCCCAGATCCGGCCCACATGGATTAAACACGTACTGTATTATATGTGGGCCAGATCTGGGCCGACACAATGATGCTGTCTGGGTTTCTTTCAGATATGAAACAGAGTCTGAATACTTTAATAATCTTTAATGTAATGTTTTTTTAAAAACACTACCACTAATGACAAAAAACAGCAACAATTTGATTCAGATTGCTGGATAATTACATGATTGCAATGTTTCTAGCCTTGGGATGTTACAGTCTCTCATTCATTCATCACAACTAAAAGTCACATATACATTAAGACTAAACATCGCTGTAGTACAACATAACTCATATGAGTGGATAGAGTGTCCATACCTCAGAGTGTCGATGTTATGCGAGTGTTCTCTGTAAACTAAAGCTGAGCAGTGGTGAGCCGATCTCCTTACGGTAGAGCATCTCTGGGCCGTCCCATCACGAGCTGCTCTGAGCAGAAGACTTCTGATGAGCATGACTCTCTCCCTCTCTCTCTCTCTCTGGCTGTCCTCTAACTATGAGTTTAAAGGCAGTCAACATTTGAACCCTGTTGAAAAAAAACGGTGCACTTCCTTATTTACAGTTCTGCTTTCAGTCTTTTGGAGAGGAAACCACATGAAGTTAACTGTTTTATTTTTATTTTTTATGAATGCATGGATTTTTTTAATGCATTTTTATAGTCACAGTGCGCAGAAGTCTCCAACTTTCTGCAGAGTCAACAGCTCCAGACCTCCAGACTTCTGTGGCCTTCAGATGAGCTCAAGAACAGCGTAGAGAGCTTCATGGAATGGGTTTCCATGGCCGAGCAGCTCATCCAAGCCTTATATCACCAAGAGCAATGCAAAGCGTGGGATGCAGTGGAGTAAAGCAGCCGCCACTGGACTCTAGAGCAGTGAGACGTGTTCTCTGAGCGACCAATCACGCTTCAGTCTGACAATCCCAT
>NC_090186.1:1983897-2006397 GCF_024679245.1 Pseudorasbora parva
CATCCATCCATCCGTCCATCCATACGTCCATCCATCCATCCATCCATCCATCCATCCATCCATCATCCATCATTCATCCATCCATCCATCCATCCATCCATCCATCCATCTATTCATCCATCCGCCCATCCATCCCTTTATCATCCATCCATCCGTTTTATCTTTCTTTTTATGTATCATTCTATCATTTTATTTCTTGTTTGTCCATTCTATTTCTTGTTGTATTCTTTTATTTTTCGTTCTATCCATCTATCATTTTATCTCTTTCTATCTGCTGGAATGAGTCTTAAATCAGAGAGTGAGTTAGTGACAGAGTGTGTTTAGGCCACGCCCACCGGGGGGAAAACAACCCAGCGCTCTCCATTGTCTTTGTATTGCGTGAGGCGCCTCCGTGTCATTTCAGACTTATTACAAAAAACAGAAGAATGTCTAAAAGCTGATCTGTGACGAGGTGTGCAGCAAACAGGCTAAAAAACACAGAACTCAGTTTTTATCAGCTGTCGACCCTAACAAACGAGCGTTTGAGGAGACAAAAGTGGACACGGGCAATAAGACGTGAAGCTCCAGCAGAAGAATGGCTCAGTTTGGGGATCCGGACACTCAGTATGTCTCTGTTTGTCTACGTGTGCAGTAAACATTTAGTCAAATATCCAAATGTCAGTTTTATATTTCCTGTCTCTGATTACTTTCTCCTCCAGTGTGTGTCGATCTCAGTGTAATATAACATGTCCCGCTCGGTCTCATTCACTTTTATGTCTTTAAACGCTCGTTTTTCACCTCGGCACATATCAGCTTTTAGACATTGTTCGTTTTCTTGTTATAAGTCAGAAATAACAAGGAGGCGCTTCCCGCAATAGAAAGCCAATGGAGAGCGCTGGTTTGTTTCCCCCGGTGGGCGTGGCTTCAGATTATGACGCCTGTCGCTCTGTCTCTATGAGTGATGTCACCATGGCGACAGAGTTTGATTGACATACCGGGGTATCCGCCCACATACACGGGGTCGTTGGTGTCAGCGGATGGAGACCGCACATCTGGACTCGCGGCCTCTGACCTCCACCCATCCACTGACAGCTGGAGGCGGTGCTTCAGTTTGTGGGCGGAGACTGTGTGCCACTGTCCATCACAAAGCCCCGCCCCCTGCCCCGGCTCGTACATGGCTGTGAAGCGTCCCTCTCCGTTATCAGCGTGGAATAACAGCTACACACACACACACACACACATTAACACACTCTTCAAAAACAAACATCTGAAAACATCAGGAAAATCCAGATGACCTTTCCATTGACCAGCTCCAGGCCCAGTCCGTCCATCTTTTGGCTACTGACGGCCAGAAGAACGCCACTGCTCTGAGCCGTCCTGAACTCCAGATCCACGGACACGTCATTACCCACTCGATACGCGTTCACTGTACAAAACAAACACACACACACGTTAGGTTTTTGTGAATTGTGGAGACATTCCATAGACGTAATGGATTTTACACCGTACAAACTGTACATTCTATCCCACTGCAACTGAACATACTCATCACACACACACACACACACACACACACACGTTTTTGTGAAATATGGAGACAGTCCATAGACGTAATGGATTTACGCACGCACGCACGCACGCACGCACGCACGCACGCACGCACGCACGCACGCACACACGCACACACGCACACACACACACGTTTGTTTCCCTCTACTAGTGAGGACATTACATAGACTTTCATTGATTTTATATCAGGTTAATGATACTTTCTATCCCCTAACCCAACCCCTATCCCTAAACCTCCCCATCACACACACACACACACACACACACACACTGCCCCTAAACCTACCCATCACACACACACACACTGCCCCTAAACCTCCCCATCACACACACACACACACACACACTGCCCCTAAACCTACCCATCACACACACACACTGCCCCTAAACCTACCCATCACTCACACACACACACACACTGCCCCTAAACCTCCCCATCACACACTGCCCCTAAACCTACCCATCACACACACACACTGCCCCTAAACCTACCCATCACACACACACACTGCCCCTAAACCTACCCATCACACACACACACTGCCCCTAAACCTACCCATCACACACACACACACACTGCCCCTAAACCTACCCATCACACACACACACTGCCCCTAAACCTACCCATCACACACACACACACACTGCCCCTAAACCTACCCATCACACACACACACTGCCCCTAAACCTACCCATCACTCACACACACACACACACTGCCCCTAAACCTCCCCATCACACACTGCCCCTAAACCTACCCATCACACACACACACTGCCCCTAAACCTACCCATCACACACACACACTGCCCCTAAACCTACACAGCAAAAATTCCAGTGTTAAATTAACTCCCCTGAGTGTACATGTGAGACCACACTCAAGAGTGTTAAAGTGTTAAAGTAAGAGTGTTAAAGTAACACTGAAGCAGTGTTAAAGTTAATAAGATAATTAACTGATTAATGGAGTGATGATTGGCAATTATTGAAGATACCTGATGTTAACAGAATTACCAAATGAGGCCATTTTGGTGATCAGTGTTTGTTTAACTTGGGCTCTTGACCCTTGACTTTGTAAGATTATATTTTGTTTGATGCCGTAACCAACAGTCAGACAAGTCATGAGAAAAGCTGATTGTTTGGTGTTGGTTATGTTTTGATGTTGTCATTACTTGATCTGAATCACTCAACTAATTTAGAGTCTCTTAGTTGGGTTTATCTGGTTGATTATAACATGAGATCCAGCATTTTCAATATAATTCTAATGATTTCTTTGCCACTAGAGGCAGACGTTGAAAAGACGTCCACTGAGGAGCCAGAATGAAAGTTTTTATGACGTCTGTTTTGGACGTGATCTGCACGTCTGTTATAGACCCTCATGGACCTCAAGGTTAAACACTAGTTCAAATCTGCTCATTGTGGACATATGTTTTATCTGTAATTGCAAAGCAACTCACAGACAAAGTGTGTTTATCCAAAAATCATAAAAACAAAATTAACAGATAATTAGATGTTGATGATTTATGGTTCATTTGATGTCACCATTGTGGAGGGAAGCGTTTGCTTTAGTTGGGCTCTTGGTCCCTGTGTGTGTGTTAGCGTTTCTGAGGCTGCTGTAACTGTGTGTGTGTGAAACACAAGAGTTGTGGCTGAGAAAGCAAAGCTAAAGTGACATCAGATGTTGTCAGCTCCTTGTTGATGATAACTAAATCATCAGAAAGTGTGCATCTGATATTATGTTTTTATTTGGTACAATAGTAATTTATTTATGGCCTCTGCAGTATTGGCACCAATAGCCTTATCCTGAAGGATGATAAAGTACATACACCCAATGTTTTGAGAATATATTTCCCATGATCACACACAGACATCAAGGTTTGGCCTATGTTTCACAACAACGGTGACACAAAAACGCTTCCTGCTGCAATGCATGATGGGTGGCTTCGTAGTACAAAACTGATGCTTGATTGTCACCATTGTTGTGAATCATAGGCCAAATCTTGATATCTGTGTGTGACCATGGGAAATATTTTCTCAAAACATTGGGTACACATACATTTTTTCTCATCTGTCAGGATAGGTGGTCCTTTTATTGCTATTGGTGCCAAATAATGCAGATTTACAAGATTATAGAGGCTATAAACAAATAACTATTGTGCCAAACAAGAACACAAAAAACAACATCAGATGCTCACTTTCTGATGATTTAGTTATCATCAACAAGGAGCTGACAACATCTGATGTCACTTTAGCTTTGCTTTCTCAGCCACAACTCTTGTGTTTCACACACACACACACAGTTACAGCAGCCTCAGAAACGCTAACACACGTACGGGGACCAAGAGCCCAACTAAAGCAAACGCTTCCCTCCACAATGGTGACTTCAAATGAACCATAAATCCTCAACATCTAAACCTCTGTTAATTCTCAGTAAGAGCTTCTGTAGACATCTAACTCTGACAGAAATAGTCAAAGTGTGTCTTATATCTGTGATTAAGGACAGCACAGTGTCTCAGTGGGAAACACTGGCTCCTCACAGCAAGAAGATCCTGGATTGAATCCTGAGCCAGAGAGTCTTTCCTTCAGGTCTGGTTTCTCTCATGATCCAAAAATGTGTGAATTACAGATGATAAGTTGTCTAAAGTGTCTAAAGGTGTGAGTGAAGTTTCTTTTATTTTTATGATTTTCGGACAAACACACACTGTCTGAGTTGCTTTGCAATTACAAATGGAAAATATGTCCACTTGTGAATTGTGATGTTCTCATTTGGTGATTCTGCTTGTTATCATCAGGTATCTTCAATAATTGCCAATAATCAGTTAATTATCTTATTAACTTTACACTGCTTCAGTGTTACTTTAACACTCTTGAGTGTGGTCTCACATGTACTCTCAGGAGAGTTAATTTAACACTGGAGTTTTTGCTGTGTACCCATCACACACACACACTGCCCCTAAACCTACCCATCACACACACACACACTGCCCCTAAACCTACCCATCACACACACACACACTGCCCCTAAACCTACCCATCACACACACACACACTGCCCCTAAACCTACCCATCACACACACACACACTGCCCCTAAACTTACCCATCACACACACACACACACACACACACTGCCCCTAAACCTACCCATCACACACACACACTGCCTCTAAACCTACCCATCACACACACACACTGCCCCTAAACCTACCCATCACACACACACACACTGCCCCTAAACCTACCCATCACACACACACACACTGCCCCTAAACCTACCCATCACACACACACACACTGCCCCTAAACCTACCCATCACACACACACACACTGCCCCTAAACCTA
Source organism: Pseudorasbora parva (assembly GCF_024679245.1). Taxonomy (NCBI): domain Eukaryota; kingdom Metazoa; phylum Chordata; class Actinopteri; order Cypriniformes; family Gobionidae; genus Pseudorasbora; species Pseudorasbora parva. Next base: position 1,988,785 of record NC_090186.1, read on the forward strand.
CCCATCACACACACACACACTGCCCCTAAACCTACCCATCACACACACACACACACACACACACACTGCCCCTAAACCTACCCATCACACACACACACTGCCTCTAAACCTACCCATCACACACACACACTGCCCCTAAACCTACCCATCACTCACACACACACACACACACTGCCCCTAAACCTCCCCATCACACACTGCCCCTAAACCTACCCATCACACACACACACTGCCCCTAAACCTACCCATCACACACACACACTGCCCCTAAACCTACCCATCACACACACACACTGCCCCTAAACCTACCCATCACACACACACACACTGCCCCTAAACCTACCCATCACACACACACACTGCCCCTAAACCTACCCATCACACACACACACTGCCCCTAAACCTACCCATCACACACACACACACACTGCCCCTAAACCTACCCATCACACACACACACACTGCCCCTAAACCTACCCATCACACACACACACACTGCCCCTAAACCTACCCATCACACACACACACACACACTGCCCCTAAACTTACCCATCACACACACACACACACACACACACACACACTGCCCCTAAACCTACCCATCACACACACACACTGCCTCTAAACCTACCCATCACACACACACACTGCCCCTAAACCTACCCATCACACACACACACTGCCTCTAAACCTACCCATCACACACACACACTGCCCCTAAACCTACCCATCACACACACACACTGCCCCTAAACCTACCCATCACACACACACACTGCCCCTAAACCTACCCATCACAGAAACATGTGCAGACCAATAGATTTAAATAAAAACTTGTCTTGGCCGATTCATAAGCTTTTTTAACTAGCGAGGACCAGTCCAATGTCCTCACTAGTGGTTTTTTTTCATATTTTACTCATGCCCTCACAAGTATTGGCATACAAGGAACACACACACACACACACACACACACACACACACACACACACACACACACACACACACACACACACACACACAGCCCCAGGTTTAGATTACATTGCGGGGACATTTGGCACACAAGTACACACTCTTTTCGCTCTTTCGGCTGCTCCCCAAAATGTAATATAAACAAGTACACACACACACTTCTGCTCCAGTAACGACAGAGTCCTTGAGCCTCACCGGCTTTGGCGTAACCCGTGCCATCAAAATAAGTTCCTCTCTGTGTGTTAGCGAAGCAGGAGCCGACGCGGTAGCTGGAGGACGGCTGCTCCATATCCAGCGGCAGATTCAACATCCGGAAGTTCCTAATGCAGGCGGGGATGCTGTGCAGCACCTACACACACACACATATGCACACACACAGCATTCACATGTGTGTTCAGTGTAGCCCAAACGCTGTGATGGATGTGTGTGTGAGGGTCACACTCACAGGGCCGATGCGTTTGGTGGTGTAGTTGAGTGGTAAACCGCCCACATACAGCATGCCCACCACATCCAGAATATCTGCCTTCTTCGGGCTGGTGGTGTGTTTGGAGTAAAGGCCGTCGATCGTGAGGATGCCTCTCTGCTTCTCTCTCGTCACACGGATCTTCACACACACACACACACACACACACACACACACACACACACACACACACACACACACTTCTGAGATTACACTACTGATAATACTCTGACCTGCACACGCACACACACACATACAATCACATATTCATACACACACACGCAGCAAAAAATTATCTTCTTACTTAGTATTTTTGTATACTTACAAAATATCTAAAACATTAAGAAATACATTCATTACACTTAATTACATTAAGAAACATTTACTAGACAAGTAAAAATTGTTCTCTTGTTTTGGGAAAAATAACTCAAAATGAAGAGAGTTTTTGCTTAAAATAAGATAAATAATCTTGTTTTCTGTTTGTATTAAGATTATTTTTCTCACCCCATTGGCAGATTATTTATCTTAATTTAAGCAAAAACTTTCTTCATTTTGAGTTATTTTTCCCCAAAACAAGACAATAATACTAAGTAAGAAATGCATGTTTTGCAGTGAACACACAAGCACATGCGCTCACACTCGCACATACACACACATTCATACACACTCACAAATGCGCACACATACACACACACACTAGCACTTTGAGATTTTGTTTAATATAAAGTGCATTACAAATAAAAGGTATTATTATTACATAAGCACATGCACTCACACATACATACACACGCACACACACATAAGCACTAAACTCGCACTCACTCACGCACACATGCACACATGCACGCAAGCACACTCACTTACACACTCCCTACATAACGACAATAAAGTGCTTGAATCACAGAACATAAAACATCATTAATAAGCTGAAGATCTTGTATCCGGATCAGGCCAAAGCTTTCATGTCAGTCCTCTATGAGCTATGAAGCGGATCAGGGTCATACATCAGGGGTCAAAGGCCAAGCGCTCTGACCTTGTGCCACTGGCCGTCGTTGATGATGCGTGGCACACTGACGGAGGTGTTGCCGCTGCCCAGATCGTAGCTCAGGTGAGCCATGCCCTCCTTCAGCTGGATGGTGGCGAAGTCGGCGTGGTTTATCCTGGCCATGTAGAACACCAGGCCAGAGTCCGCCTCGGTGCGCATCTCAAACTCTATTATCAGCCTGACACACACACACACACACACACACACACACACACACACACACACACACACACACACACACACACACACACACACACACACACACACACACACACACACACACACACACACACACACACACACAAGGAAGATGACGAGCCTGAAGATGATGATGATGATGATGAAGATGATGATGATAGCGTACACTCACCTGTTCTTCACCTTTCTGTCGTCAAACTCAAAGGCCATGTGACTGTTTCTGGACAGACCAAACTGTTTGGCCAGGTCCAGGACAACAGGCTCCGCCTCTGCTGCACACGACACCTGTGTGATTGGACAGAGCACCTGTCAATCAAACGCTCATTCCAAACAACTGTACACTGTTATAATAATGTTTAACTATGGCAAGCCGATTTAACATTTAATCCTTAAAACGAACTAGTTGAATAAGTACTAGTATCTGTTGTATAAATACTAGTATCTGTTGTATAAATACTAGTATCTGTTGTATAAGTACTAGTATATATTGTATAAGTACTAGTATCTATTGTATAAGTACTAGTATCTATTGTATAAGTACTAGTATCTATTGAATAAGTACTAGTATATATTGTATAAGTACTAGTATATATTGTATAAGTACTAGTATCTATTGTATAAGTACTAGTATATATTGTATAAGTACTAGTATCTATTGAATAAGTACTAGTATATATTGTATAAATACTAGTATCTGTTGTATAAGTACTAGTATATATTGTATAAGTACTAGTATATATTGTATAAGTACTAGTATATATTGTATAAGTACTAGTATATATTGTATAAGTACTAGTATATATTGTAAAAGTACTAGTATATATTGTATAAGTACTAGTATCTATTGAATAAGTACTAGTATATATTGTATAAATACTAGTATCTGTTGTATAAGTACTAGTATATATTGTATAAGTACTAGTATCTATTGAATAAGTACTAGTATATATTGTATAAATACTAGTATCTGTTGTATAAGTACTAGTATATATTGTATAAGTACTAGTATCTATTGAATAAGTACTAGTATATATTGTATAAATACTAGTATCTGTTGTATAAGTACTAGTATATATTGTATAAGTACTAGTATCTATTGAATAAGTACTAGTATATATTGTATAAGTACTAGTATATATTGTATAAGTACTAGTATCTATTGAATAAGTACTAGTATCTATTGAATAAGTACTAGTATATATTGTATAAGTACTAGTATATATTGTATAAGTACTAGTATATATTGTATAAATACTAGTATCTGTTGTATAAGTACTAGTATATATTGTATAAGTACTAGTATCTATTGAATAAGTACTAGTATATATTGTATAAGTACTAGTATATATTGTATAAGTACTAGTATCTATTGAATAAGTACTAGTATCTATTGAATAAGTACTAGTATATATTGTATAAGTACTAGTATCTATTGTATAAGTACTAGTATATATTGTATAAGTACTAGTATCTATTGAATAAGTACTAGTATATATTGTATAAGTACTAGTATATATTGTATAAGTACTAGTATCTATTGTATAAGTACTAGTATATATTGTATAAGTACTAGTATATTTTGTATAAGTACTAGTATCTATTGAATAAGTACTAGTATATATTGTATAAGTACTAGTATCTATTGAATAAGTACTAGTATATATTGTATAAGTACTAGTATCTATTGTATAAGTACTAGTATATATTGTATAAGTACTAGTATCTATTGAATAAGTACTAGTATATATTGTATAAGTACTAGTATATATTGTATAAGTACTAGTATCTATTGAATAAGTACTAGTATATATTGTATAAGTACTAGTATATATTGTATAAGTACTAGTATATATTATAAAAGTACTAGTATATATTGTATAAGTACTAGTATCTATTGAATAAGTACTAGTATATATTGTATAAGTACTAGTATCTATTGAATAAGTACTAGTATATATTGTATAAGTACTAGTATATATTGTATAAGTACTAGTATCTATTGAATAAGTACTAGTATATATTGTATAAGTACTAGTATATATTGTATAAGTACTAGTATATATTGTATAAGTACTAGTATCTATTGAATAAGTACTAGTATATATTGTATAAATACTAGTATCTGTTGTATAAGTACTAGTATATATTGTATAAATACTAGTATATATTGTATAAGTACTAGTATATATTGTATAAGTACTAGTATATATTGTATAAGTACTAGTATATATTGTATAAGTACTAGTATCTATTGAATAAGTACTAGTATATATTGTATAAATACTAGTATCTGTTGTATAAGTACTAGTATCTATTGAATAAGTACTAGTATATATTGTATAAATACTAGTATCTGTTGTATAAGTACTAGTATATATTGTATAAGTACTAGTATCTATTGAATAAGTACTAGTATATATTGTATAAGTACTAGTATATATTGTATAAGTACTAGTATATATTGAATAAGTACTAGTATATATTGTATAAATACTAGTATCTGTTGTATAAGTACTAGTATCTATTGAATAAGTACTAGTATATATTGTATAAGTACTAGTATATATTGTATAAGTACTAGTATCTATTGAATAAGTACTAGTATATATTGTATAAGTACTAGTATATATTGTATAAGTACTAGTATATATTGTATAAGTACTAGTATCTATTGAATAAGTACTAGTATATATTGTATAAGTACTAGTATATATTGTATAAGTACTAGTATATATTGTATAAGTACTAGTATATATTGAATAAGTACTAGTATATATTGTATAAGTACTAGTATATATTGTATAAGTACTAGTATCTATTGAATAAGTACTAGTATATATTGTATAAGTACTAGTATATATTGTATAAGTACTAGTATCTATTGAATAAGTACTAGTATATATTGTATAAATACTAGTATCTGTTGTATAAGTACTAGTATCTATTGAATAAGTACTAGTATCTGTTGTATAAGTACTAGTATCTATTGAATAAGTACTAGTATATATTGCATAAATACTAGTATCTGTTGTATAAGTACTAGTATATCTTGTATAAATACTAGTATATATTGTATAAGTACTAGTATCTATTGAATAAGTACTAGTATATATTGTATAAATACTAGTATATATTGTATAAGTACTAGTATCTATTGAATAAGTACTAGTATATATTGTATAAGTACTAGTATCTATTGAATAAGTACTAGTATATCTTGTATAAATACTAGTATATATTGTATAAGTACTAGTATCTATTGAATAAGTACTAGTATATATTGTATAAATACTAGTATCTGTTGTATAAGTACTAGTATCTATTGAATAAGTACTAGTATATATTGTATAAATACTAGTATCTGTTGTATAAGTACTAGTATCTATTGAATAAGTACTAGTATATATTGTATAAATACTAGTATCTGTTGTATAAGTACTAGTATATATTGTATAAGTACTAGTATATATTGTATAAGTACTAGTATCTATTGAATAAGTACTAGTATATATTGTATAAGTACTAGTATGTATTGAATAAGTACTAGTATATATTGTATAAGTACTAGTATATATTGTATAAGTACTAGTATGTATTGAATAAGTACTAGTATATATTGTATAAGTACTAGTATATATTGTATAAGTACTAGTATATATTGTATAAGTACTAGTATCTGTTGAATAAGTAATAGTATCTAATGAATGAGTACTAGTATCTAATAAATAGGCACTAGTAGCATCAAAATATATACTAGTCAAATTTAAGGATTAAATGTTAAAGCGGCTTGCCACAGTTTGACTGCCGCTTTGCAGTTTAGAAGCAGTAGATGGAGCCAGAGAACCGCTAATGGAGGTCCTGTTTTCTTACTGAAGTCACAGAGATGCTTCATGAGCAATTTATCTCTTGTGAGATAAAAGAGCTTGTTGAACAATACTGGGACTCTAAGCTTCAGAAACAGCACATGCAGCAAAAAGCAGCCAAATGCCGAAAGCAAAGTGTCTGATGTGCCTCTAAAAGGAGGAACTGCAATATTCCCACTCTCTCTAATGTCGGTGTGTGTGTGTGTGTGTGTGTGAGCAGGTTAATACCGCAGGCTCTTTGACGCTGGTGGGCGTGTCTGGGATGGGCGTGGCCTCGATGAGGGGTGTGGCCTGTGAGCAGCAGAGCGACAGCAGCAGAAAGAGACAAAAGAACTCAGATAAAGCCTTTCCAAACATCCTAGACACTCACATGCCAGTCATTAAAGTAGCGAAAGAGAAGTGATTTGAATCATCGTGTAATTATACAAAATATAAAATACTGCACATACACAATCTCAACATTCCTCCATGTGCATTTCTGACCTGTGAATCTTTTGCGACGGTTCGGCTACAATTTTTATAGCTGAAGAAACGGGACAGGAAATGAGAACAGGGCCGTGTGATTCAGCAAAATAAAACCACATGTGGTATGGCTTAGTGTGATGATGAACTCGCAAAGGCTGTGAGTTAATTCAATAGATAAATGCGCTGCGTGTTTCAGAGCGAAGCGCTGCACTGTGTTTCTGTGTCTCGGTCACATGCATGCACTGAAAGTTTGGGTCACTTATTATGTGCCTTTGGAAAAACAACATGCGGCAACTATTGACAGCCATAAATATTAGTACTGCAGAAACATTATTATTATTAAAAAAAAAACATATATATATATATTAGATATATATGTTATATATATATATTTTTTTTCTTAAATATAATATTTTAAAATACTCAGTGAACGATTACAATTATATTTTTTATTGTTAATTATGTTATATTAAAAATAATATTATAAGATATATTGTTGTTGTAATTATTATATTTTCTTAAATACTCATTTTTTATTTTACAGTAAAATATTACAAATAATATTTCTTATTTTGTTTAATATTTTATTTGAATACTAATACTAATAATAATAATGGGCCAACTACATACATATTTGTACTGTAGTTTTACAGTTGTACTGTATATAACATTATTATTATTATTACTATTATTATTATTATTATTATTATTATTTTCCTTAAATATTACATTTTACAAGACTGAACCTCAGTAAAATATTGCAATATTATAGTTTTATTGTTTAATTATTTTATTGGAAAAATAATTATTATCTTTGTTGTTATTATTATATATAATAATATATATATTACAGTAAAATATTACCATAGTAATATTTCCAATTTTGTTTAATATTTTGTTTTTATAATAATAATAATAATAATAATAATATATTTTTCTTAAATACAATTTTTTCTTTTACAGTAATATATATATAAAAAATATTTGTTTCTTAGTTTGTTCAATATTTTCATAATAATATTAAAAAAAAAAATATTATATTTTCTTAAATACTGGACTGACCCGTCGCGAGCAGAGTTAGACTTTTCTGAGTGGTGTAAGTGTGTGAACTTTAGCTACAGGAACCCCACAGGACTCTCTCTACCCACAATGCCTTTGTTGGGACGTACGGTGGAGGCTGGCTGAGGCTGAGGCTGAGCTGCTTTTGTCGGTGTGGGCGGAGTCTCTTCCTCTTCCTCTTCCTCTTCCTCAGGGATCAGGGGCGGGGCTGGAGGCGGGGCCAGGTCAGGGCATTGACCAATCTCTGCGTTCTCAAAGGCCACGGGCTGGGAGAAATCCACCGGGCTGTTTCATTGACACACAACACACACCGCACTTCAGGGAATGATGACACAACGTGACTCCAATCAGGTGAATAATGAACACAGTTATGAGCAAGGACACACTCATTTACATGAGCGCGGCAGAGGGCAATGGGGTTCGCTCGAGTGGAAAAGACAGAGATTCATACTCCTCATTAGAGCAAGAAAAACTGTGATTGTTAATGTCATACAGCGTTTAGCTTATGACTGCCCCTCAAAACTGCACTGGGAGGAAAACAAGACCTTTAGTCCACAGCCACGGGAGGCTGGAGAAATGGGTCAGTGTTTACAGCAGTCGCCGGTGTCACTACAGCACAGTCCAGGCCTGACGTATGGCAGCGGATTGTGCTCTGGAGGTCCCACATTTATCTTGAGCTGTTAAAGGTGACCTCGAAAAGCTAGGAAGGCGTGCTAATGTCTTTATTATCTGAATAACAGACCCGCTAACACTGCTGTTCGCAGACATATGAGGGCATTTAAAGCTGAGATTCAAAGCTAGAGCTACCAAACTCAGATCAGACCTCGGATCTATCTATCTATCTATCTATCTATCTATCTATCTATCTATCTATCTATCTATCTATCTATCTATCTATCTATCTATCTATCTATCTATCTATCTATCTATCTATCTATCTATCTATCTATCTATCTATCTATCTATCTATCTATCTATCTATCTATCTATCTATCTATCTATCTATCTATCTATCTATCTATCTATCTATCTATCTATGTATCTATCTGTCTGTCTGTCTGTCTATCATCTATCTATCTATCTATCTATCTATCTGTCTGTCTGTCTGTCTGTCTGTCTATCTATCTATCTATCTATCTATCTATCTATCTATCTATCTATCTATCTATCTATCTATCTATCTGTCTGTCTATCATCTATCTATCTATCTATCTATCTATCTATCTATCTATCTATCTATCTATCTATCTATCTATCTATCTATCTATCTATCTATCTATCTATCTATCTATCTATCTATCTATCTATCTATCTATCTGTCTGTCTGTCTGTCTGCATGTCTGTCTGTCTGTCTGTCTGTCCGTCTATCATCTATCTGTCTGTCTGTCTGTCTATCTGTCTGTCTGTCTGTCTATCATCTATCTATCTATCTATCTATCTATCTATCTATCTATCTATCTATCTATCTATCTATCTATCTATCTATCTATCTATCTATCTATCTATCTATCTATCTATCTATCTATCTATCTATCTGTCTGTCTGTCTGTCTGTCTGTCTGTCTGTCTGTCTGTCTATCTATCTATCTATCTATCTGTCTGTCTGTCTGTCTGTCTATCTATCTATCTATCTATTTATCTATCTGTCTGTCTATCATCTCTCTATCTCTCTATCTCTCTATCTATCTATCTATCTATCTATCTATCTATCTATCTATCTATCTGTCTGTCTGTCTGTCTGTCTGTCTGTCTGTCTGTCTGTCTGTCTGTCTATCTATCTATCTATCTATCTATCTATCTATCTATCTATCTATCTATCTATCTATCTATCTATCTATCTATCTATCAATGAAGCATCATGTGGTCATTAGCTTATACCCAAAAATGACTTTCTTATGTGGATCACAAACAAGAATATTTGTGCTTGAATGTGCATTGAGCCACGTAACTCCACCACAGAGTTGTGTGTGTGTGTGTGTGTGTGTGTGTGTGTGGTGGAGGCGGATGGATGGTGACGTACACAGTGTTGATGAGAAGGTTCCAGATGCAGCCCTCGAATGGCACGTTGGGCCGCTGTACTCCAGTTTCGATGTCGACTGGGATGCCTCCGATGAAGAGGCGATGGATGCTCAGAGGCTGATCGTTGGGTAACGTCTGCTGTATAAGCGGCTCTTCATCCACCTGCACGGAGAACGATCTGCACAAACACACACTCCATCAGCTTTAAAGGGGCGATGAACTGAGAAATCAACTTTCCCTTGAGTCTTTTATATATAAAAGGTCATGGTAATATAAGATTATCCTGTAAGTTTCAGAGCGGAACACTTCCATGTAAGTCAAAGAAAAGCTTTTATAGACACCAGGCCCAGAAAACGAGGCTCTCAAATCACTGACATATTAGAAGAAGAAAAAACTCCGCCTCTACAAATAAATGTGTACGCCTGCTTCTGTAGCCACGCCCACCTGCATATGTAGCCACGCCCCCTGTGTATATAGCCCCGCCCACCGACTCGTGCAGCTAAACGAGCAATAAACACGCTGAAGATAGCAAGATAATCATTTGTAAACAAGACAGGTTGAGCTGTAGTGCTTGCAGACATATTGAGATTAAAACACAATGCTGTGATATTATGTAACGATCTGAAACGCAAGTGTCAAAGAGCGAAGCGCAAGTAACTTTGTGGGCGGGTCTTGGCGCTGTTGCTATTTTCCCGGCGGGATAAATGGCTCTTGCGCCCGGCGCAAATCTAAAATGGGTTGGTCTGAAGTAGCTTCATTATTCATAGGTGTGGTTTGGGCGTAACGTGAATAAACCAATCAGAGCGGCATCCAACATTCCCTTTAAAAGCAGGAGCGCATGTTCCATTATGGGTCGCTATTATTATGGCGTATTTACCAGGCGCACGCCAGGAGCGGTTCACAGCCGAGGAGACGGATGTTCTTGTAAGAGCAGTGAAAGACAGAGGAGTTGTGTTGTATGGGGATGGGAGAAACAAACCCACAATAGCGGCGGTTAAACAGTTTTTTCAGTATTTCAGTCGATTTTTTTTCCTGGTTCTTGACGGACAAACCAATTTGTCAGATGTCCTTATATACAGATATGTCTCGCCACTATTGGGCAAACAGGTCTGATCCTTAATTACTACAATAAGCCTGAATAATTTGTAAGCTAGATTTATGCCTATTTTTTCACATCTTCGTGGCACACCACAATGATTTCCGTCATCTCATGTGTTAATATTTTTTTAGTGTAACAATTTATGATTTGCAAAATAACTGTTGCATCTGTGTAGATTACATGAGTGATTACATGAGCAAAGTGTATGCGCGTTGTGCACGCTATACATTATGGTCAAGCATGCGCCCTTAAAATAGCATAATGAACAACGCGCAGCGCCGCTGACTTTAGACTAGGGTTTTTTCTGGTCAGTGGCGCAGCTGTTTAATGGAACAGCAAAATAGCTCCAGGGATTGTTTGCGCCGGAAGACGCCTCCTTTTTTGCGCTGAACCGCCCAGGGAGCGCAAGTTCATTCACTAGTTTAGCGACGTGCTTCTGTGGAGGGAAAAGCGCGCTTTGCGCTGGTGCAAAATAGGAATGACACATGCGGCGGTGTACAAAGTCAATTGCGCTGAGTGCAAGATAGGGCCCTAAATGTGAATGCTAAAATGACAGTATTGCATTGTCACAGATCGTATTGATTATGTGTGCGTGTCTAACTGAACATACACTAGCACGCTGTCACAGGCTGGAGAATCCTTTATTTGTTGGTTCAATGTGATTCTGGATAAGACTTCCAGTGTTGTGCGTTTTCCAGACGGGCTACCAAAACGTAAGCACATCAGCAGACCGGTGAATCTTGAATAGTCAAATAACATTAATTTCTTGATCTGTGGTTCACTCTCGACTTGATGTTTGAAGAGTGCGCCCGCGTGTTTGTGTGTGTGTGTGTGTGTGTGCGGTTTGCGCTTATATCCACCGATCGGGTAGGCCAAATAATAATAAAAAAAATTAATCGCGGGTGGATGAGAGATTAATCATTGTGTTTGTTTGATAAAGACGTTTACGAGCCCTGTGAGAGAATCAGTCCGTTTGCCGCTTTCCAAGCAATCCCTCCCTCATGTGAACTGACAGCGGAGCTGAAGCTCATTAAATATGCAAATCTTATCCAATCCTAGCCGTGGGCTTTTACTTCCAAGTCTCCAGTGACACGCCCATCAGAACCCAGCGTTCAGGAGAGAGCCTCAAAACCAGAGCAGAAAATAGCCTATTACTGATTAGTTATGATGTTTCTGAATGTAAAAACCACACAGACGTCATAAGTTGACCTCAGAAAACAGGATAAAAAAATAAAAAAGCCAGTTGATGACACCTTTAAACAGGCCTGAGAAAGAGAAGGTGGCTTACGCTCCCGGGAGTCTCAGGATGCGCAGGGAATGCTCTCTCCCGTCGTGCAGGATCCCCATGTCTGGTTTTCGGAGAGCTCTGCGTGGAGTCCTGCTTCCGGAGAACACCAGCACCTCCAGAGCGCCGCTATTCAGCTGCACCGACAGGAACGGCTGCGGACAGAAGCACAGAACGGATCAACCTCATGACTAGTGCTAGTATACCAGTTCATACCGAATACCGATATTTATTTTAGTTATGATATTAATTTTGATGATACCGCAATACAATACTGGTATACACTGCAAAAATGCTCTTTTTATTTGGTACTTTTCTTTGTTTCCAGTCCAAATATCTAAATATTGTTACAACCCCAAATCAGAAAAAGTTGGGACAGTTTGGAAAACACAAATAAAAAAGAAAGTAGTGATTTCTAAATTTACTTTGACTTGTATTTCATTGCAGACAATATGAACACAAAATATTTCATGTTTTGTCTGGTCAACTTCATGTCATTTGTAAATATGCATCCTTTCCTGTCATTCAGACCTGCAACACATTTCAAAAAAAGTTGGGCCAGGAGCAATTTAGGGCTAGTAATGAGGTGAAAGGGTTAAATAATGATGTGATTTGAAACAGGTGATGTCAACAGGTGATTGAAATTATGATTTGGTACAAAAGCAGCATCCAAGAAAGATCTAATCCTTTAGGAGCAAAGATGGGCCGAGGATCGCCAGTTTGCCAACAAATACGTGAGAAAATTATTGAAATGTTTAAAAACAATGTTCCTCAAAGAAAGATAGGAAGAGATTTGGATATTTTACATTCAACAGTGCATAACATAATTACAAGATTCAAGGAATCTGGAGGAATTTCAGTGCGTAAAGGACAAGGCCGCAAGCCTAAGCTGAACAACCGTGATCTCCGATCCCTCAGGCGGCACTGCATCAAGAATCGTCATTCATCTAGAAGCGATATCACCACATGGGCTCAGGACTACTTTGGCAAACCTTTGTCAAGTACCACAATACGTAGTTACATCCACAAATGCCAGTTAAAACTGTACTGTGCCAAAAGGAAGCCTTATGTTAACAGTGTCCAGAAGCGCCGTCGACTTCTCTGGGCTCGGAGGCATCTGGGATGGACCATCACACAGTAGAAATGTGTACTGTGGTCAGATGAATCAGTATTTCAGGTATTTTTTGGGAGGAATGGACGCCGTGTGCTCCGGACCAAAGAAGAAAAGGATCATCCAGACTGTTACCAGCAACAAGTCCAAAAGCCAGGGTCTGTCATGGTATGGGGTTGTGTCAGTGCCCTTGGCAAAGGTAACTTGCACTTCTGTGAAGGCGCCATTAATGCTGAAAAGTACATAGAGATTTTGGAGCATAATATGCTGCCTTCAAGAAGATATATTTTCCAGGGACGTCCATGCATATTTCAACAAGACAATGCAAAACCACATTCTGCACACATTACAAAGTCCTGGCTGCGGAGGAAGAGGGTACGGGTACTTGACTGGCCTGCCTGCAGTCCCGACCGGTCTCCAATAGAGAATGTGTGGCGCATTTTGAAGCGCAAAATGCGACAACGAAGACCTTGTACTGTTGCCCACCTTAAGACTTGTTTGCAGGAAGAATGGGACAAAATTACACCTGAAACACTTCATCTCTTGGTGTCTTCAGTCCCTAAACGTCTTTTAAGTGTTGTGAAAAGGAATGGCAACATTACAAAGTGGTAAATGCTTTACTGTCCCAACTTTTTTTGAAATGTGTTGCAGGTCTGAATGACAGGAAAGGATGCATATTTACAAATGACATGAAGTTGACCAGACAAAACATGAAATATTTTGTGTTCATATTGTCTGCAATGAAATACAAGTCAAAGTAAACTTAGAAATCACTTTTTTTTTATTTGCACATTCCATACTGTCCCAACTTTTTCTGATTTGGGGTTGTAAATCAAGATGCATTTACTAGATAAGTAAAGTGATTTTTTTCTTGTTTTCTGGGGAAAAATATATAAATGAAGTTTTTGCTTAAAACAGGCAAAATGATCTGCCAATGGGGTGAGAAAAATAATCTTATTTCTGTTTGGGACGGAAACAAGAAACAAGATTTCAATCAGAAATAAGATTATTTTTCTCACCCCATTGGCAGATCATTTTGCCTGTTTTAAGCAAAAACTCACCTCATTTAGATATTATTCTCAACAAAACACGAACAAATTTCTTATATTGTTTTACTTACATAGTAAATGCATCTTGATTTAAGATTTGTTAAATATTTAGACTAGAAACAAGACAAAAATACTAAATAAGAAGAGCTTTTTTTGCTCATTTTTCAGTGAACATTTAGTTTCCGGATTAGATTTAAAAACCGGGGGTGCATGTTTGCCTCCTTTACACGGGAACATCTCGAGTGAGTGTTTGAAAAGCGTGCGAGCGAGCGCTTGTGATAAAAGACTTGTTCGCGGTGAGAAAGCCTGGCAGTAATATATTCAGCGGCAGTAATCAGACAGACGGCTCTGAGAGCACACTCGCGCCCTCTGGAATTGGGGAGAGCGATGCGAGAGCAGGCTCCTTTCAGCCGGACGCACGCAGCGCAGGTGACCCGGACGCGCCGCAAATTGGAGGAATGAATGAGGAGTGGTGGAGAAAACCCTTGGCCTCTGCGAAGCCGCACTCCTGCAAAATGACACCCACTTAATTTACGAGCGATAATGATTTTCAAAAGGTGGCGGTCCGGCACCCTCTCCCACGAGGGCTATCGCAAATTGGACGCGATCCATCAAAAACGCCGGCTTGTAAATCTATTTTTACGAACGGGGAGGTGAGAGCGGCGAATGCTTACTACAGATATGAAGCGTAATTGATGTGCTGCCCCTGAGCTGGAGAGAGAGAGGGATGATGAAGACGTTCCAGACAAAGATGTAGAAAGTCATATTATAATTAAAACGATCGCCGTGCCCCTGGCCTTTAGTCCACCTGGTAACAGAAAAAGATCAACTTTTGTTTGCTGAAGGGCAGAGGCAATTACAAACCTGGCCGGATAATAAATCTCTTTTATGGGCCGCGAGACCCCTGTAACCTCGCGGATTCATTATGATCTGCGGACTTCCACCATTACCCATAATCACCCTGCTAAGCGCTCAGACTGAAGTGTGTGTGTCTGCGTTTGCAAACGCCTGGGAGAAAGTCAGAGTTTGCAAAACACATCTAAAAGCCTAATGTTAATATGTAGAAATATTCTCCATTTAACGGCATCAGATGAGAACAACATTTGAAGTGAATTGAGCTGGATAATGACACTAACTTTAGCACTGATATTGAACTGACTTTATCTGGCACACTGCAAAAATGCTCTTCTTATTTAGTAAATTTGTCTGGCAAAGGGAGATATTTGCTTTAAAGAAATCAATTTCAAGGACTACAGCAAGCGGCCAATAGGGAACTACAGACATTCCTCCAGGGTTGCTGACATCACCAACCCCAATATTAGCATAAACCCCTCCTCTGAGAATATTAAATAAGGGGCCAGGACATTTTTATTGCATTTTATCACTTAAATTCACAAATCAGACTTTATCTGACACTGCATATATGCTCTTCTTAAGCCCCATTCGCACGGGATTAGTATTATCTGGGGACCTCTGGTGATTTGTAATAATTGCAGAGAATGTCTGTGATCTTAATCCCGTGCGAATCGTTTCGCGTAAAAATTCCCCCGCAAATGACCTTCCATATTTCGCCGAGCACGGTCCTGTGATAATATTAGTCCTGTGCGAATCGGCGTCTCTGTGATATGGCGAGGATTAGGCGGATCGGATATCGTTTTTGCAAGGTTTGTTTTTTTTCCGGTGCGCATTTCTATCTTTATCTTTCACGAAGAACGAGGCTCCGTAATAATGCGCACCGTTATGAATTCCCGTGTGCCGGCACGGATTATACTTTCACTTTAGAGTATCAATTTGGGAGCAAATTGTTTAAATGGTGTGTTTAATATTAACATCAATAATATTCTTAATGAAAAACATTACAGTACAATGAAGCTTGTTTAAATGGGCGCTTTTATATTTAGCTTTGAAACGAAAATTTCCGCCGTGTGTCAGCGTCTCACTCGTGATGAAGGAAATCTGACTCCTGCCGCCGGTCTGAGCTCAGTTCATGGCGTCTGTTCTCTAACTGAACGAAATTATGTTTATTAAATATAGCCTAATTAAAACGATATGATGCCTGTTTATGATTTCATACAGCTATATCTATAACGGAAAAAAATATTCACAAGTCTTGACATCATATCCGGGAGAAGTCAGTAAATTCGAGTAAAATCACAGGCTTTGCTTATCCCGTGCGAATAGTGCTTTACTCAGTCATTTTGTCTTGTTTCCAGTCTGTTGATCTGTAATTTACAGCTTTGTCCCGTTATGATGAAATCACAGGACCGGATACCAGTTGCCATGTCAAAAAGCTCTTTTATTGTCATATGTATCAGGCATAGAAGAGAAACTTGTTGTCGTCATGCCAGCTGCATGTTTCCCTGTTTCTGTTTCTCTGTTTCTCTGGGGCAGTGCATTTACAGTGAGCATTATATACCACTGACAAAAGGATTTGCAATTCCTTACAAGGTAGCAAAACTTGCATCCTATGGTTAAAATAGAATGTATACTTCATGCGTACACATGTGTTCCATCAGTCAATGATACGTCACTAATGCCACGTGTTACATGTATGCATTCCTGTATGGGCAAAATTATCTCTTCCTCCCCTGTGTCTGCCATATGATACCAATGTATGTTCATGCAGTATATACATAACTCTCTCATGCATTTAAACTTCACAAACACATTATACATCCATTTATGAATAAAATAATATAAAAATAATAAAACAATATTCAAATAATAAATTTCCAGTCTACACAGTCCAAATATCTAAATATTCTTAAATCAAGATGCATTTATTAGATCAGTAAAATGACACAAAATGAAGTGAGTTTTTGCTTAAAACAGGCAAAATGATCTGCCAATGGGGTGAGAAAAATAATCTGATTTCTGATTGAAATCTTATTTCTCGTTTCCGTCCCGAACAGAAATAAGATTATTTTTCTCACCCCATTGGCAGATCATTTTGCCTGTTTTAAGCAAAAACTCTCTTCATTTTGTGTCA
>NC_090186.1:2011397-2036397 GCF_024679245.1 Pseudorasbora parva
AGTTCTTGCTCTCAGCAGTAAATCACTGAGCCATTTCAAGTTGCAGATTATGATAGTATCATTTTCTGTCTGAGGTAACTAAAGTGAAACGTCACTTCATCACTGTGTATCAGACATTGGGGTAAATAAAGGTGAATTGCGCCCTATTTTGTCATTATTGATTCATTTATCATTGTGCAAAAAATATATACGTTCACGTACACACCTCGGGTCGTTAGCGACCCTAAAAAACTAGTGGAAAAACAGGCATTCAATTATAATTCTATAATTTTGTTCTTGTTATATTGTTTAAAATGGATTGATTGAGGAATACTAAGAAGGTTCATGTCTAACTTAAAAAAATGAATGAAAAGGAGGAGGAGAGTAGTGAACGACCCGAGGTATGCATTTAAGGGTTAAATGCAGGAGCAATTCATCCGCAGTCTGTCTGTGAATGCACATCTCCGCACCTGTATCTGCCAGCCTTAGGTAAACCTCCAAAATACATCCTCTCGTCCTCCCTCAGGTTGAGCCCTGTAGCGCCCCCTGGAGACGTCATCCGCAACCGCTCTTCCTCATTAGTGTCAATGTTCACTATGGTGATGGTTGCTATGCGAAAAAGAGGAAATACATCAGCTTATTGGAAGTCAATTGCATATTGATTATTTTCTTCTACAGAAATCTCTCTTTAAGAACTACAACAAACGGCTGGTCAGGACTACAACCAGTTAGTGACATCACTAACCCTAATATTTGCATAACCCCGCCCCCGGCAACAGACAATAAAGTTGGGCTGAGTTGTTGAGGTAAAGTGTTGTTGCCATGCCGTTAAACGCTGTTATTTCTTGTACACAGTCTGTTTATATCCTCGCTAAAGCAGCTTGTCATATAAAGTCTCATCTATTTATACATTATAACTTTTCTGTTTTTTGACTGTAATAATAAACTCCCAGAACTGAGGATCCAGTGGCTAATGACATAGCTCTGATCTCGGTGAATACAGACACAATGGTAACTTTAGCGTCCTAGGTAAGTGTAGCGTCCTAACAGTGGCGATTTCTTTAAGACTGCAAGGGAAGCTCGGCTTCCCTTATAATGTCACAAAATTAATGTTCAAATATGTACTATTATATTAACATTGTATTGACTAAAAATGCGTTAGAAAACGTTCATCTCAAAGCCGAGTTCGTTCAGAATCAGTTACATATAGCAGGTCGGCTGACTCAATTTCCTTCTCATACATTCCCGCAGCGTCACAGTGCATTTCCCTATTGAAGCCCAGCGTCCATTGACTTCAATGGGGCTGCTTTGAACGTTTTTTTTCAGCGCTTCGAAACTAGACGGTCATTGGATAAACGCTGCGATTATGTCCCGCCCACGGACGCTCAGCGTCTCTGGGAGTGAATGGGGAGTGGGCTGGCCCGGACTCCGAGCTTCTGCGTGATGATTGGAGGGTCTGCATCTCCTTTTGACTGACAGCGATTCTGTACTATAAGGAATCACTGAAGCTAATCGCGCTCAGTCCCATCGCGAATTTCTCAAGTTCAGTCGAAATAAAAACTGCTGCAACCTATTTCTTTGATATTTGCTTGGCGAAATTGCTTCATTTTCATCATACATTTCACACAATTATACACCACATTCCTTGTTTCAGTTTTACAGAGTTTAATATTTTTTTAGATCGTTCATTCATTCACAGGGTAAAAGACCATTTTCTTGAAAAGGAATGTAGGGCAGAATTTACTTTGTAAATAAATAAGACAATTGGCCGAAAATGAGCTTCCCCTCTCTGACAGACCAGTAGCCGCCACTGCATCCTAACCAGCTCATTCACAAAGGCCATTTGTTGGTATTAATCCATATTTGTGAATTCTTCTCGTGTTGTGAGGTTCTCCACTCTATTGTTGTTGTTGTTTATCCAAACTAGCACGAGCTGTAAAGGCTCCGCCCTGTTCTGAAAGCAGCTCATTTGCATTTAAAGGGACACACATAAAAAACATTGTATTTTTGCTGCCACCCAAATAGAGGATTTCAATTTAAAACATCCTATAATAAATTATCCGTAGAGTATTTTGAGCTGAAATTTATACTTATTTATTAGGGGTGATACACTCGTGTCACGATTCGATATCTCTCTCTCTCTCTCTCTCTCTCTCTCTCTCTCTCTCTCTCTCTCTCTCTCTCTCTCTCTCTCTCTATATATATATATATATATAATTATATTATTATTATTATTATTATTATTTGTGTATTATTATCAGGACCCACAAATATTCCCCCATTGCATTATGCTACATTATGGTCAACATTATGCATAGTTGTTCTATGATTCTATGTAATAAGATAATTAATGTAGTAATGCCATTGAAAAAAAAAGTTTCCCCTCACACATTATTCACACTTTCAATGCAGGCAGCATCTACCCCAATGCCCTGCCTCTCCTGCTATTAATGCATTAATGCAGTAGCCTATGTAAGAAGGAACCATCTGAAATGCTTTGAATAATCATAGTACTAAGACTAAACGTGATCTGGTAATTTAAATGATGTTTGCCCTTTCACAAAGGAGGGCTGCTTTAAATGGTGTCCGCGCTTTGACTTTGAGGAGCGCCGTTCCGGCAGAGCGCGCACTTCAGATGATCAATGCAATCCGTCACAGCTCTAATCGCAAGAAAGTGTGTGAAAATGGCCGCTCTCAAACTGTCATTGTTTAACTCATTACACAATATTAATTCTGCATTTACTCCCTCTCATGTTGTTTTCATCACGCAGTCATCTGAACGTCCGTGTTTACTACAGTATGTGCGTCGTGATAAATATATTCATCACATAAAGCCATTGTGTCTCTTCAGAAGACATGAAAACTTCAGAAGATTTGGATTAGCCACTCGATTAGTTATTTTTACGATGCCTATGCCTTTATGACATTTTTCCATCTTTTAAGTTTGAGAGGAATGGACTTTAAAAATGGAAGAATAGAAATCCCCCAGGTTTCATAAAGAATATCTTAATTTGTGTTTGGAAGTTAAACGAAAAACGACATGATGGTGAGTAGCTACATGTGACAGAGTTTACATTTGTGGTTTCCTACATTTGTTCATTTGTGTTTGGGTGAATTATACCTTATGAATAGGCCGACTACAACAAGTTGAGCCTTGGATAAAACAACAAGAAATCGGGAATCATATTGTTTCCAACAACGATACATATCGTCACATTTTCATTTTGCGATATATCGTTTAACGATATAACGTTACATCCCTATTATTTATACTTTGAGCTAATACTTATATTAGATATTGTGAAGAGAGCATTATAGGGCGTAGATCATAGATGCCTTGGAATAAACACCTAAGGTGTACTGTATATTTTACAAAATATTTTAGGCTCAAAAATTGCTGGAAAACCAAAGCCATACATCTAACCAAATTGTTAAAGTCAATATCACGAAAAATTATGATTTTTCAATGTGCAATGTGCAGTTTCAAAATCGTTTTCACAGGATGAATTGAGTGAGTGCTTGAGCTTTTATGAAAATAATGTGATGTGTCAAGTGTCCCTCTACTAACAGATAACAGGCTACAGCTAAATAAAGACATTTAAAAAAATACTAATTAAGATGACAAAAGCACAAAACTAAAATTCATTTGAAAACTGAAAATATAATAAATGCTATTTCAATATACTATAATAGTATATATATAAAAAAAAGTAAAATAACACTAAATTTGCACCAATTCAGTCTGCTGAAGCGAGTTTGTGAAGTGTGTACATCTACTGTAAGAGTGTGAAGAGGTCAGTGAATAATAAATCATCATTCGACTTTAGAAGATTTGAGATACGATGCGCATGTCGTAAGCACTACTGTTATATCAGTCTGCAAAAGACCGGCATGGACGTCTGCCTTTGAGTTTAACAGAGGAAAGAAACACATACGGGTTTGGAACGGAGTAAGTGATGCATGCTCATTTTCACACTCTTTATAGGCTCTTTATAGACATGTCTGACGGTGAGCCCTTCTGGTGGGATTTCTGCACCTTCTTTCTTCATGCGGGACATGGTGAAGGACTTCCATTTTCCATCATTATAGCGTTTGCTACTGATGGTGGAGCCGGTGCCTGAGCCCAGATCACAACTCACTTTCACCTTCCCATCGCTCAGTTCTGCACTCATGAAGTCTTTCTGCTCAGAGAGAGAGAGGGAGAGAGAGAGAGAGAGAGAGGGAGGGAGGGAGAGAGAGAGAGAGAGAGGGGGGGGGTAGGGGGGTCAGGTTTATGAAGTTCTTAAAGCGGGCGTGATATTTTTGACTTGTTTTCAGCATTTGGATTTATTTTCTTGCATAGCACACACAAAAGAGAGACACGCCTCTGATGTAACACATAAATAACACTTAAGTTCAACACTTTTACTCTTCACATCAAGTCCCGCGATTGGGTTGTTTTAACCCAGTGAATGGGCTGTTTTAACCCGATGAATGGGCTGATTTAACGCAGTAAATGGGCTGTTTTAACCCAGTGAAGTTTTTTTTAACCCAGTGAATGGGCTGTTTTAACCCAGTGAATGGGCTGTTTTAACCAGGTTAATGGGCTGTTTTAACCCAGTGAATGGGCTGTTTTAACCCAGTGAAGGGGCTGTTTTAACCCAGAGAATGGGCTGTTTTAACCCAGTGAAGGGGCTGTTTTAACCCAGAGAATGGGCTGTTTTAACCCAGTGAATGGTCTGTTTTAACCCGGCGAATGGGCTGTTTTAACCCAGTGAATGGGCTGTTTTAACCAGGTTAATGGGCTGTTTTAACCCAGTGAATGGGCTGTTTTAACCCAGTGAATGGTCTGATTTAACCCGGCGAATGAGCTCTTTTAACCCAGTGAATGGGTTGTTTTAACCCAGTGAATGGACTGTTTTAACCCGGCGTATAGGCTGTTTTATCCCGGCGAATGGGTTGTTTTAACCCAGTGAATGGGTTGTTTTAACCCAGTGAATGGATTGTTTTAACCCTGCGAATGGGCTGTTTTAACCCAGTGAATGGGCTTTTTTAACCCAGTGAATGGGCTGTTTTAACCAGGTTAATGGGCTGTTTTAACCCAGTGAATGGGCTGTTTTAACCCAGTGAAGGGGCTGTTTTAACCCAGAGAATGGGCTGTTTTAACCCAGTGAATGGGTTGCTTAAACCCGGCGAATGGGCTGTTTTAACCCAGTGAATGGACTGTTTTACCCGGCGAATGGGCTGTTTTAACCCGGCGAATGGGCTGTTTTAACCCAGTGAATGGGTTGTTTTAACCCAGTGAATGGTCTGTTTTAACCCAGTGAATGGACTGTTTTAACCCGGCGAATGGGCTGTTTTAACCCGGCGAATGGGCTGTTTTAACCCAGTGAATGGGTTGTTTTAACCCAGTGAATGGGCTTTTTTAACCCAGTGAATGGGCTGTTTTAACCAGGTTAATGGGCTGTTTTAACCCAGTGAATGGGCTGTTTTAACCCAGTGAATGGTCTGATTTAACCCGGCGAATGAGCTCTTTTAACTCAGTGAATGGGTTGTTTTAACCCAGTGAATGGACTGTTTTAACCCGGCGTATAGGCTGTTTTAACCCGGCGAATGGGTTGTTTTAACCCAGTGAATGGGTTGTTTTAACCCAGTGAATGGATTGTTTTAACCCTGCGAATGGGCTGTTTTAACCCAGTGAATGGGCTTTTTTAACCCAGTGAATGGGCTGTTTTAACCAGGTTAATGGGCTGTTTTAACCCAGTGAATGGGCTGTTTTAACCCAGTGAAGGGGCTGTTTTAACCCAGAGAATGGGCTGTTTTAACCCAGTGAATGGGTTGCTTAAACCCGGCGAATGGGCTGTTTTAACCCAGTGAATGGACTGTTTTACCCGGCGAATGGGCTGTTTTAACCCGGCGAATGGGCTGTTTTAACCCAGTGAATGGGTTGTTTTAACCCAGTGAATGGTCTGTTTTAACCCAGTGAATGGACTGTTTTAACCCGGCGAATGGGCTGTTTTAACCCGGCGAATGGGCTGTTTTAACCCAGTGAATGGGTTGTTTTAACCCAGTGAATGGGCTTTTTTAACCCAGAGAATGGGCTGTTTTAACCCAGTGAATGGGTTGTTTTAACCCGGCGAATGGGCTGTTTTAACCCAGTGAATGGGCTGTTTTAACCCAGTGAAGGGGCTGTTTTAAACCAGAGAATGGGCTGTTTTAACCCAGTGAATGGGTTGTTTTAACCCGGCGAATGGGTTGTTTTAACCCAGTGAATGGGTTGTTTTAACCCAGTGAATGGACTGTTTTACCCGGCGAATGGGCTGTTTTAACCCGGCGAATGGGCTGTTTTAACCCAGTGAATGGGTTGTTTTAACCCAGTGAATGGTCTGTTTTAACCCAGTGAATGGACTGTTTTAACCCGGCGAATAGGCTGTTTTAACCCGGCGAATGGGCTGTTTTAACCCAGTGAATGGATTGTTTTAACCCTGCGAATGGGCTGTTTTAACCCAGTGAATGGGTTGTTTTAACCCAGTGAATGGACTGTTTTAACCCTGCGAATGGGATGTTTTAACCCGGCGAATTGTTTAAAAATTACTATATGGCTGGCCTAAAATGAACCCAAAATATAGGTTGAAATTAAAAAGAAAGAAACATAATTACTAGAGGCAACAATAATCATAAACAGGTGAACATTTATAAATAAGAAACTTATAATAAGAAACAAAGAAAAATAAGAAGATAATAAGAAAAAGTTCATTGTTTAATTATTATTCATTAAACTTATAAATACACATTAATTTATTAAACATATAAGTAAATGTTAATTCTCATATTTTTGTTTAATTTTAAGATAGCTATAAGGTTATTTTTAAACAATAGTTGGGCAAGGTTGGGCAAACATTTAACCCAACCGTTAGGACAAAACAACCCAATCGCTGGGTTTGTCCATTCTAAGTTGTTTTAAACCCAGAATTTAGAGTGTATTACGACATTAACCACTACACATTGAATTTTGGTAAAAGCATTTTTCGTGAGTTAATTTAGCTGTAGACTCTGTACAGACTGTGTTCAGAACTGGATTAGGCAGATGAATTTACAACTGGATTCAGCTGCAGTGTGTGTTTGAATGACGTTGTTTGAGAGTGTGTGTGCATCTGTTACCATGTCCTTGGTGGCAAAGTACATCATGGCTGCGTCTGTGGAGAACGTGCGGAACTTGAACATCACGGTGGAGACATTCGGGTTCCATCTGGTGGGGCGGCTGACGGCTGCATAGCCCTCTCCGTCAAACTGAACTGTGCCTTCAGAGTCCGCCGGCTGAGGACTACACACACACACACACACACTCATTACACTGAGCTCCTCACACTGAGACCACAGGTGTGTGTGTGTGTGCTCTCACCTGATGACACAACCAGCACAATCCCCGTCTCTCTCTTTGTAATTCCACAGGCCGATGGGTTTCCCATCCAAAGACGTCTCTCCCATACAGCCTGAGAACGTGGTGGTTTTCACAGCGTCTGCCTTCTACACACACACACACACATACTATGTTAAACATAGCTCAGATTTTGAGCGTTTTTATCCTTTCATCAGTATTGGTGACCCCATATGTCGGTACCCTGTTTTGATTCTGTTATGGATATATGCAGGGCATGAATAACTTTTTTTCACCAGCCACTTTGATTGGTTTACTAGCCATTCAGCTTTTTCACTGGCCACAATTTTGACATCGAGACCATGTGGGAAAAGGCCATTTAGATATTTTTAATATCTCATAATTTGGCAGCCGGTTTATTAGGCTACTGTCACTTTAAGAGCTGACGCACGGATCCATTACACTGTTACACACGCGTTTACTTTCTCAACCGTTTACAGTCACTTACAACAGAACTGACTGTGATTACGTGAATACTCACCATGACAGGTATTTTGACATTATTTTGTGTGTATTTGACTGTTTAATCACAAAAAGCAGCAAAAAAACCTTAATTTAGCACTGAGTGGCGGCTTTATGTGCCGTACTTTGGGTGTGAAAGTCAAGATGCATTATTTCAAAATAAGTCTCATTGACGCATTTTGAATTTGAAAACATTGAAGAACAGTGAAGACCATTGTGGAATCTGCACTACTTGACTAGAGAAATCTGAGAAAAAAAAAGACAAAAGGCCAAACAAGTAGGAAAACTTCAACACCCATAATGCACTTGGGCATGTTGCTGTCCAAGGCCACGCCCACCAGTCTGCACTGGATACGCTTGACCAGAGTCAAACACCACCTTGCTTGAGTAGGAAATACGGCTTAGCAAACTTTTAGACATAATACTGTTGAATTTGCATTGTTCTCGGGTGAGGAATTCAAAGAGTGAACACTGAGATAGAATGAAGAGATGGAAAACATGAAAACCCTCAGTCAACATTTCAATCTGGATGCCCACGAACACAGTGTTTCCGAGGGGAAAAAAACAGCCGTTGCATCCGTTCCACATTCAGGTAAGAGAGCTGTTGCCATAGTGCTCCATTTTTACCATAACGATGTTTAAAAAGTAGACAAAGTACAATAAAATTCTCAGGGATAAACATACGTGTACAATAACTGCTCTGTTAATAACCCTCTGCCGATCTGACTGTCCGAGGCCGGGAATACTAAAATGTGGAATCTGTAGTTTTCATGAAAGTCCTGGAGCTGTAAAAAGACTTTTACTGACAAATAAACATGAATTACTCGGTCCAGGTAACACTCAGAAAGAGGAAACACTGCTCATGCACATACACCACCTACACCAGAACAGTACAACACGGGCTGCAAATCTCCAAACTTACACTTTAAAGGCACAGTATGTAATTTTTCATCTCTTATTCAACACAGAGGCGTGTCTTGACTCTTGAGTGGGCGGAGCTTTTATTCTGCCACAAGTGCTTCCGTTTCTTCTGCTCGTGTGTGTGTGTGTGTGTGTGTAACACAGCACTGTTTTATCATCTCACACACATCTGAGTGTGTTAAAGTGATGTTATAATGCTACTATGAGCCGCTTGTTCACACTGCAGTGAGCGAGATCATATTAGGCGGTTAAACACGGCACTCTGTGCGGTAAATCAACAACACCAGATTTAAACAATAAGACGGACTGTGTTGAGCTGAAGAACAATCATCAGTTTCTGTCCATCAATAATCCAAACAGTGTCTAATAACACACATCAGATATTAAAGCGGCGATAGTGTTGCCATGGTTACCACACAATAACACCGGAGGGAGGATGTCACTGATAGGCGACACACACACACACACACACACACACACACACGGGCCGTGTCCTGGTTAAAATCACTGATTTCTCTGGATTTAAACATTCTTGGGAACATTTGGGATAATGTACACAAGTCAACATATAACACCGCTCTTGTCGATAAAATCTTACATATTGTGCCTTTAAGTATATTTATCTTGGTTCAAGGTTGTTTATGCATGTTTTTTTCCCAGGATAACCCGATTCTGAATTCAAAATGCTAAAGAAGATGCACCGATCTTGCTCACCTTCACCGAGCCCAGCATGCCACCGACAAACAGGTACGCGTTCTGGTCCACATCCAGCACCGTGTAGCTCTCGGGCGATCTGGCACTTCTGCGGGTTGGTAAGATGCCAGTTTTGGGCCCTTCCAGCGCGTGGACGGAGATACTGCCATTCAGCCCAATCCTGGACAACACCAGCATGAGAATAAGACCAACACAACACACAACAGCTGCTCTCTCTTACACTCGTGATTAATGGAGAACCGATCTAAGCAATGGTTACCCCAAAATAACTACATGTGACCTCAACACCAGTGCTGCACTGATCAAAATGCTCTTCTTATTTATAACCTTTTTCTTGTTTCCAGTCCAAATATCTAAATATTCTTAAATCAAGATGCATTTACTAGATCAGTAAAATGATATGAGATATTTTTTTTCTTGTTTTCTGGAGAAAAATATCTAAATGAAGTGAGTTTTTGCTTAAAACAGGCAAAATGATCTGCCAATGGGGTGAGAAAAATAATCTTATTTCTGTTTGGGACGGAAACAAGAAACAAGATTTCAATCAGAAATAAGATTATTTTTCTCACCCCATTGGCAGATCATTTTGCCTGTTTTAAGCAAAAACTCGTTTTTATTTTTAAGAAAACAAGCAAAAATATCTTGTCATTTTGCTTGTCTAGTAAATGCATCTTGATTTAAGAATATTTAGATGTTTAGACTGGAAACAAGACAAAATGACTGAGTTAGAAGAGCTTTTTCCCAGTGTATATCTGTAGTGATTGCCAACAATAAATTGTATGGGTCAAAATTATAAATTTTTCTTTAATGCCAAAAATCCTCAGGATATTAAGATCATGTTCCATGAAGATATTTAGTAAATGTCCTACCGTAAATATGTCATAAATGTATTTTTAGTAGTAATATGCATTGCTAAGGACTTCATTTGGACAACTTTAAAGGAAATTTTCTCATTATTTAGATTTGCGCCCTCAGATTCCAGATTTTTAGTTGCATCTCGGACAAATATTGTCATATCACAAACAAACATCAATGAAAAGATTATTTAGTCAGCTTTCAGATGAAGTATTCATCTCAATTAAAAAAAAAAAAACCCTTATGACTGGTTTTGTGGTCCAGGGACACACACTACAGTCGTTCTAAGGCACTGCAAAAAATGCTTTTCTTACTTAGTATTTTTGTCTTGTTTCTAGTCAAAATATCTAAAAATTCTTACATTAAGAAACATTTACTAGACAAGTAAAAATTATTGTCTTGTTTTGGGAAAAATAACTCAAAATGAAGAGAGTTTTTGCTTAAAATAAGATAAATAATCTGCCAATGGGGTGAGAAAAATAATCTTGTTTTCTGTTTGAATTAAGATTATTTTTCTCACCCCATTGGCAGATTATTTATCTTATTTTAAGCAAAAACTCTCTTCATTTTGAGTTATTTTCCCCAAAACAAGACGATTACTTTTGCTTGTCTAGTAAATACTTCTTGTTTTAAGAATTTTTAGATGTTTGGACTAGAAACAAGACAAAAATACTGAGGAAGAAGAGCATTTTTTGCAGTGTGAAGGCACAGTTGATAATGGTCTACAGAACTAATGTCTGAAAATAACACACATTACCGTGAGGCTTCGATCCGATGCCAGTTTCCATCGTTGATGACGAGATCAGGATACTCAACACGGCCGACCCCTGACCCCACATCCCACAGGAAGTTCACCTTACCCTTCCTCATCTCGATCGCCAAGAAATCCACCTACACACCACACAGGGAATTCAGCACTCAGCAAACATTATGTGTGTGTGTGTGTGTGTGCTTGTTTCTGTGAAATATGAGGACACAAATGTGTATAATGCCATGGGTATGACACAGGTATTACAGGAGAGGGTGAAATATGAGGACATTACCCATGGCCCCACTTTACAAAAGGCTTATAAATCACACAGGAGGAGTTTTTATGAGAAAGTAAACATGCAGAATGTTTCCTGTGATGGGTAGGTTTAGGGGCAGTGTGTGTGTGTGTGTGTGATGGGTAGGTTTAGCGGTAGGGGCAGTGTGTGTGTGAATGTGTGTGTGTGTGTGTGTGGGCATGTTTTTGTGACATATCAGGACAAAAATGTGTATAATAACATGTGTATGACACAGGTATTACAGAAAATGGTGACATATCAGGACATTACCCCATGTCCCCACTTTTCAAAAGGCTTATAAATCACACAGGAGGAGTTTTTTTGAAAAAGTAAAAATGCAGAATGTTTCCTGTGATGGGTAGGTTTAGGGGCAGTGTGTGTGTGTGTGTGTGATGGGTAGGTTTAGGGGCAGTGTGTGTGTGTGTGTGTGATGGGTAGGTTTAGGGGCAGTGTAAGGGGATAGACAATACGGTTTGTACAGTATAAAACACATTACGCCTATGGAATGTCCCCACAATTCACAAAAACAAACATGTGTGTGTGTGTGTGTGTGTGAGTGTGTGTGTGTGTGTGTGTGTGTGTGTGTGTGTGTGTGTGTGTGTGTGTGTGTGTGAAATGGGTGGGTTTAGGGGCAGTGTGTGTGTGTGTGTGTGTGTGTGTGTGTGTGTGTGTGATGGGTAGGTTTAGGGGCAGTGTGTGTGTGTGTGTGTGTGTGTGTGTGTGTGTGTGTGTGTGTGTGTGTGTGTGTGTGTGTGTGTGTGTGTGTGATGGGTAGGTTTAGGGGCAGTGTGTGTGTGTGTGTGTGTGTGTGTGTGTGTGTGTGTGTGTGTGTGTGTGTGTGTGTGTTGGGTAGGTTTAGCAGTCGGGGCAGTGTGTGTGTGTGTGTGTGTGTGTGTGTGTGTGATGGGTGGGTGGGTTTAGGGGTAGGGGCAGTGTGTGTGTGTGTGTGTGTGTGTGAAATGGGTGGGTTTAGGGGCAGTGTGTGTGTGTGTGTGTGTGTGTGTGTGTGTGTGTGTGTGTGTGTGTGATGGGTAGGTTTAGGGGCAGTGTGTGTGTGTGTGTGTGTGTGTGTGTGTGTGTGTGTGTGTGTGTGATGGGTAGGTTTAGGGGCAGTGTGTGTGTGTGTGTGTGTGTGTGTGTGTGTGTGTGTGTGTGATGGGTAGGTTTAGGAGCAGTGTAAGGGGATAGAAAATACGGTTTGTACAGTATAAAAACACATTTTCAATTTCACAAAAACAAACGTGTGTGTGTGTGTGAGAATGTAATAAGCTCTAGTTCTCTCCTTTGTGGGCCGCAGATGTGTGTTAGATGTGTGTCAGGAGTCTGAACCTCAGCTTTACACTCACATATTTGGCCGACCCCAGGTAGAAGAGCAGGTTATCCGCGGCGGCGGTCTTCACGTGGAGGATAATGGTGTTATAGCGGCCCTTCTTTATCTCTGGCCGATACGTGCGGATACAGTCTCCGCCGGACGACACCGACACCTTAATCTAGGGTTCAAAGGTCATGAGAGGTCAAGCCGCAGAGAGGTCAGCACATTAATAAATATAATTTAGTACCGTAACATCCTCCAAAAAAAAAAAAAAAATTAAATAAAAGACATTATCGAACAAAAATATAGTACATCCATTTCATCGAAAAAAAGAAATTCAGTAATTTTTGAAGAGCACAGAGGGTACGAGGAAATGTTCATTATCCACATGTATTTACTATATAATTAGGGTTAGGGTTAGCTAGTTGCAAGTAATTATGCATAATTTACTGTTATTACTGCAGTACATGTAACATATGTAACAAGGACACCGTCAAATAAAGAGTTACACAAAATTACCAATTTCAGTCTTTCTACTTCAAAATGTTACGTTTAAATCGAGTTACTTGCAGTTTTTGAAGTGTTTCAAATTAAATCTTACAGCAGTTTATTTTCAGTTAATGTATTGAAATTGAAATCTACAGACTCAAATTGATTAAGTGCAATAAAATAAAAACTTAAATGTGTATTTTGGACGATTTCTTTCCACGAATGAGCTCAAAATCTCAATGTTGATTTTCTATTTATTTACCTGAAGTGTCTAGCCTTAAAGGGACAGTTCACCCAAAAATGAAAATTCAACTAACAAAATAAAATTAGCCAGGACATTTTTAATATAATTTAATATAACTCTGATCTCTGAAAAAATGCCATATACACCTAGGATGACTTGAGGGGGAGTAAACTATGGGATAATTTTCATTAATGGGTGAACTAACCCTTTAAAGGTGCAGTAAGCGATTTCTGAAAAATGCTGTTGATATAAAAAACACACCAAAGCAAACACACCCCTACCCAAAAGGATCACGCCCCTATCTTGATAACTCCGCCCCCAAATTCACAAACACACTATCCGACACAGGAAAACCCCTTTACGGACAGATGATCAACATTTAAATGGGACCCACTTTATATTAGGTGGACTTGAAGGTCCACTGAAGTGCCTTTAAACGGGCCGCATTATTCAATGTGTTGACGTGATTTCCCCTGAAACGGCTCCAGCGGCTAGCAGCTCCTCCCCTTTTTTGAAACAGCCAATAGTGTTTCGTTAATACACAGTTTGACTAGAGCCTTTCTGTTCGGTAAAGCCAGTTTCCTCTCACCGTTTATCATCATAATCTCCTCCATATCGCCTTGAAATGCTGCATTGATTCTGTGCACAATTCAAATGGGTCCGATAAGTTTGTTGTCTTCGCCAACTTGCGCTTATTATCTGCGGTGCGTCTGTAGTCTAAATTTAGACCAGAGCCATTGGTTTGTGTGTGTGTTCGCGCTATATTAGTGAAACTAATGTAAAAAACAGACTTCATTCGCCTCAACTGAAAGCATATTTTTACACTCAATCGTTTCCTATCACATATATAGTGCGCTATGTGCCTTTCACCATGAAGAAATTAATAAATGTGTGAACAAATGACCGATTTCAGCCGCAGCTTCGGCAGCGTAGGGGGCGGGGCTTAAGATTCTAAAGAGCATTTTGATTGGACAGAAGATTTGATGAGAAAGTGAAGTCTGTGATGATGTCATCAAAATCTGAGATTCGTTTTAGCGGAAGTGAGAGACTGTGAGTTTTGAATGCTTATATCTCCTAAATGCAAATGTTGTCATAGTTTTGGAACACACACCAGCTTATTCATAACTTTAACACTATCACAGTCATACTAAAAGCTAAACAAATTCAATTTAGATTTCAGTGGGCCTTTAACTGCTATGTACTAACATTTTAATTAATCATTAGATACAATGCACTTATTGTGTTCATACATGTTTTACCATTGTACTTACATTTTTAAAAATACCTGCATGTAATTACGTCTGTCATTAATTTCTGTAGGTATATTTATAATTACACTTTTGACACTTCCCTTACACCTAACCCACCTCAATATCAGCAAAAGTGTTTTGCAATGCAATATGAACACAATAAGTGCATTGTACTTATTTTTTAACGTAAGAACATAGTAGTTAAGGCCATCTAATATGAAGTGAGGCCTTTAAATGGTTCAACCTGTATTGAGTATGTGTGCGTTCATAGCAGAGTGTTTGACATGTACGATCTCCAGGTGTTTTCTGGAGGATTATGGGCAGTACTCACAGAGTTGGCCTGTTTGCGAGCCTGATTGATGAGCTCTTTAATCTGAGAGATGTTTTTCTTCAGGTTGTCCTGGAGTTCCTGAATGGGCTTTAGTTTTTCCAGCAACCTATCAGCCTCGTTCTCCAGATCCTTGACTTTCGCACCTGCCGCATGAACTACAAACACACACGCAGAGGACCGTCCGTCACAAACGACGGAAGCACGATGGGATAAAATAAACATGGCATTAGAAACATGCTCGACAGCGTAGCCATAAGTACAGGAGAACAAACGGCTCTAACACAATAGACCATGAAAGAAAAGAGAAAATGGGAGATGGAGGGGAAAAAAGGGACGTATATCTCTCGTTAGGAAGCGAAAGACATGAGCTGTTATTTTAAAAGAGAAGATGAGAGAAAAAAAACGACAGTTTTCATCTGTAATTAGCTAAAGCGCTCATTAGGATAACAAGCTTAGTGAAGCTTTCAAAGGCGGCGTTTAATCCTGTTGGGTTGAAACAAAGAAGGGAGAAACGATTGGGAAAACACTCTCTCTGTACATGCAGCGCTCTGGATGAAAGCGCCATGCTGAAGCCTCGGGGAGCGGAGACAGCTCGCAACACCATTCGCACAGATGAAAGAACAAAACTGTGTATACATACTTATTGCTGTTGATGTTCAAAATCAAACGGGAGGGGGAAAAATACGAAATATCATTTAAGTGATCTTGTAACACAAACATTTCAATTAAGAAATCAAATCTTCCTGATCCATGCAGCTCTATCAAGCAAGATTATTGCTGGAGGTGGGTGGGTGTCGTACTGTTTTTCTCCGGGTCTTTGATGAGGTTGTTGGCTTTGTTGACGTCGTCCTCCAGTTTGCTGTAGTTCCTCTTCAAGCCCATCAGGTTCAGGTTCATGTCCTTCAGGCGGTTGAGGACGTCTATGGCTGTGTTGTTGGCTTCTGCCGCCTTCATCTTAGTGGCCTGGATCTTTTCTGCCAGACCTACAATCATCCACGAAACAACAATCATTTCACAACGCTGAATAAAATACACCCACATGAGGGGGAATCTCACTGAATGCACTGCAAAAAATGTGCTTCTTACTCAGTATTTTTGTCTTATTTCTAGTCCAAACATCTAAAAACTCTTAAAACAAGAAGTATTTACTAGACAAGCAAAAGTAATTGTCTTGTTTTGGGAAAAAATAACTCAAAATGAAGAGAGTTTTTGCTTAAAATAAGATAAATAATCTGCCAATGGGGTGAGAAAAATAATCTTAATTCAAACAGAAAACAAGATTATTTTTCTCACCCCATTGGCAGATTATTTATCTTATTTTAAGCAAAAACTCTCTTCATTTTGAGTTATTTTTCTCAAAACAAGACAATAATTTTTACTTGTCTAGTAAATTTTCTTAGTGTAAGAATTTTAAGATATTTTGACTACACTGTAAAAAACTTTGGTTGTTTTTTGTTGGTTCAACTTAAAAAAGTAAGTAACCTGGTTGCCTTAAAATGTTGAGTTTATTGAAATTAAAAATTTGAGTTGATACAATGAAGGAAATTTGTTTAATAAATAGAAACTCAAAATATTATTGTATCTGAACCACATAAACAATGTGATTAATCATGAAAATAGCACAATTTGGCTGCGTCATCACAAATAAAACACACAATTACCCAATATGCTTACAAAATCTTTTAATAATATTTTAAGAAAGGTTGTCGAAGCTCAAAACATGTTCATTGTATTAACTCAAAATTTTAATTTCAATGAACTCAAAATTTTAAGGCAACCAGGTAACTTTTTTTCTAAATATTTTTTTACAGTGTAGAAATAAGACAAAAATCCTACAATGAAAAAAATGACTTTGTGGTATGGTAAAATCTATTACATTAATTCATGTAATTATTACATTGTAAAATCAAGTTTAAGTTGGAACTATATATCTTAAGTATAATGTACAGTCTATTCATGTAATAACTTAACTGAGAAAAAAAGAGTAAATTTTATCATATATTTACAAATAATATTTAATGTTTTATAGTCACAGCACATTCACCTAAAATATTAAGTAAACTTTAATCTGAAAAGCAAAGTGCATTTGAAAATGCGCAGAGATGTTTTGCAAAGATCCCACTTGTTCAGTGGTGGCAGAGATGGTCATTTTGGGATGTTGCTTTTATGTGGCTGACTTATTCTCAATAAGTTTTAACTTTTCATTGAACGTGAGTTTTAATCACAATAACGGTAGCCAACGCTCCATAAGTTCTTATTGAGAATTAATAGAGTTGTTTTATGTCACCATTATGGCGATGAGTGTTTTCTTTAGTTGGGCAGTTTGGCGACTTTTTAATGTTAGTGTTTCTCTCACTGCTGTGACTGAGTTTGCTATGGCAAGAAAAGCAGAGAAAACATGATCAGATGCTTTTGGCCGCTTGATGATCAGAATTTGATCATTGTGTAGTGGCTTAATTCACCAATCTTTAACGTGAATATGAGCAATATACTATTAACCTTGTTTTATTCTAGAAAAGATCCAGCACAGTTTTAACCAGAAAAGTTGAATACATTTTATAACAGACTGTACACTAAGCACTTTGAACACCTGCAAGCTTTTCTCACACACAGATATCAAGATTCAGCCTAAGAATCTCAACAATGGTGACATGCTTCATGCCACAATGCATTCTGGGAGCATCATGCAAAATTCCCAAATGCATTGTGGCATGAAGCATGTCGCCGTTTAAATTTTAATTTACTTGATTACTTTTAATAAATTCAACCTGCTAAGTTACATATAATTAAGTAGCATTTACTAAATGTCTTAGCAAATATTACATTTATAGTTAAGTACATTTTACTTGATACTGGCAAGTAATGTGTACTTGATATTACAGCAGTAAAATTTACTAAGAAAAATTGAGTGCAAATTGTTACAAAGATTTTATCAAGTAAATCCAACAAGTTGTTTTTATTAGTGTAAGTAAGAAGAGCTTGTTTTGCAGTGTACTCATTTTACTCCATAATCTAAGAAAACAAATTAATTCTGAGTCCCCCAGCTCAAATTTTAGATTTTGTAAGTATTTTATTTTTCTGTAGAAAGACAAACAGTGACAAATAGTGATGAAAGCCAAAAGCTAAATGTATGTAAATGTATTGAGTAATCCACTGTTTCGTCACCGGAGCCAAATTACAGGCGTGTTAAAGTGACTTTATAAAGATGGCAGCATCATTATTAATGTCCACACAGAGATTAGAAGATCTATTCGTGAAATCTGTTGACTTTATCAATCTGTGTTTCATTATATGCCAAAGATGAACGCTCAAAAATCAGAAAAAAAGCACTTTTGTGTTTTTCCCCCCATGTTTGCATGTCTGTAACTCAAGAAGTATTAAAGATATCTTAATATCCTTTTAGATTCTGGTTCTTAACTAACTTTTCTTTTAGTATCCCCAATTTAAAGGCCCTTGATGGTTTAATCCCAGAGATATGAATATTCTAACGCGGCTCCGTGAGTAATTTGTTGGATTTTACCCATTTTCAATTGTCAAGAACCAAATGTAGGCAACTTAAAAAAAAAAGGCTGATAGTTATTGTGTTTAATGAAGAATGTCTGAAGAACAATTAACAAATATGAACAAAATCAAACGTTTGAGCTGGGGAGGTTTCCGAAATGTGTTTGATTTGACACGGAAGGCCCCTGATACTATTTGTTAAATCTAAACCTGTTTGATTGGTAGCATGATGTTTTTTTGTTTTAGCTCAAGGTCAGGCATCCAGACATTTTATTTTTGAGGTTTTTTAATTACATTTCTATTCTTCTCAATGATTTTTGATCATTGTCTGATACTGTGATACAGTAAAAATACAGATTTTTATTTAAATCAGCCTACAATAAATATTTTGTAATATTGATCAGTTAGTATTATTAATAATAATAATGTAATTAATTATTGTGATTAATCAAGCTTGTGCCTGACGACTTTTTGTGGATGCATCCCCATAGTGTCTGAAGGGAACGAGACGCTGTGTCACACACTGATGCTCTGGGGACCCGGGTCTGAAGCATGGGTGAAATCACACCAATTCTATATTATATCATATATTACAGATATTTTACATAAAAGTTACATATTTTTGTCAGTGATAACCTTGTCCTGACAGCCCCTGTATCAAAAGTGTGACACACACAAACACACACCTCTCTGTAACCATAGGAACTGAACACATCAAATTCTCTGAAGCTTTACTGTGTCAGATTCAATATTTCCAGCAGTCAAGCTGGTGAGGATGACCCTGACACACACACACACACACACACACACACACACACACACACACACACACACACACACACACACACACACACACACACACACACACACACACACACACACACACACACACACACACACACACACTTATCATGTCAAGACAAATATCACAGTTTGAGAACCGTCTTGGTTTCCTGTAACCTCACACACACACGTCTGGTTCACTATCTTTCTGACTCTCCATAGACGTAATAATTTTTATACCATACAAACCGTATTTTCTATCCCCCTACACTGCCCCTGCCCCTAAACCTACCCATTACACACACACACACACACACACACACACACACACACACACACACACACACACACACACACACACACACACACACACACACACACACACACACACACACACACACACACACACACACACACACACACACACACACACTCTTAGCTGTCCATCGTATATTCGATGATGACACTTGCTCCAGGGATGGAGGGAAGGGGGTAGGGTGGGGGGGAGGGTTTCAGCGACATTGCCGCTGGTGCCACTTCTCGTGGGCGTTGAGTCCAATCCTTGAGCCACACACTCTTCCGCAGATGGAGCAAGGGAAACCAGACACCAGGGGGGTACCAGCCGCCCGCTGGTGTCTCTTGATGCGTCTCTCGGATCGTCTGTCTTGGTTTTTTTGGTGTATTTGAAAGACTGCAGTGGCACAGGTGACCTGCCAGGCTGATCTGTCTAGTGCCAGAGATTCGAGCTGCGTGAGGGGAATGTTTGTTCGCTTCAGAAGGTCCCTGGTGTAGTCCTTGAAGCGCCGCTTTTGTCCTCCAGCGGAGCGCTTTGAGCCCAGTAGTTGACTGTAGAGGACTTGGCGAGGCAGGCGGTGTTCAGGCATGCGTATAGTGTGCCCTATCCAACGCAGGTGTTTGTTGGCCACAGCTGCTTCCATGCAGATTGAGCCAGTATTGCTGAGGATGACTGTGTGGGGGATTCTGTCTTCCCAGGACAAGTTGAGGATCTTCTGTAGGCAGCGGATATGGAAGGCCTCTAGGTTGGTGATGTGCTGGCGGTAAGGGGTCCATGACTCTGCCCCATAAAGCAGAGTGGAGAGACATACCGCATTATACACAGCCACCTTGGTACTGACCTTCAGGTTATGGTTTTCAAAAACCCTGCTGCGTAGGCGTCCAAAAGATGATGAAGCTTTATTTATCCGGGTGTGTAATTCTTTGTCAAGGGAGCAGCTTGAGGACAAAGTGGAGCCGAGATAGATGAAGTGGTCCACTGTTTTAAGTGGAACACCGTTTATATGAAAGCTGGGGGGTATGGGGACTGGGGTGGTGAGATGAGACATGACCTCAGTTTTTTGAATGTTAACCTGTAGGCCAAAAGATTGGTACAGACTGGCTATAGTGTTGAGGGCGTACTGCATAGAGTCCGGGCTGTGGGCTACGACGGCACAGTCATCAGCATACTGAAGCTCACAAATTTGCCGGGACTTTGTCTTTGTGCGGGCCTGGAGTCGACGGATGTTGAAGAGGCTTCCGTCGAGTCGGTATTCCACATGGACACCGTCTTCATGCCTCATGACACGATGGAAGAGGCAGGTGATGGCAGACAGGAGGATGTTAAAGAGCATCGGAGCTAAGACGCACCCTTGTTTCACCCCAACGTTTACCTCAAAAGATTCTGACTGGAGTTCTCCCATGATCACTCTGGCTTGCATCCCGTTGTGCAGCTGCTGTAGGATGCTGAGAAACTTGGGTGGTACCCCAATTTTAGAGAGGAGTTTCCAGAGCAGCTCACGATTGATGGTGTCAAAAGCTTTACTGAGGTCAATGAAGGCTACGTAAAGGTCTTTGTGCTGTTCTCGGCTCTTCTCCAACAGCTGCCTCAAGACAAAAATCATGTCAATTGTGGACCTGGACTTCCTGAAGCCACACTGCGTTTCCGGAAGCACAGCTTCCGAGATGTGCTCAACCAATCTGCTGAGCATGATCTTGGCCAGGACTTTCCCTGCGATGGAGAGGAGAGATATCCCACGGCTGTTGCTGCAGACTGCTCTGTCTCCCTTTTGCTTGTAAATAACCACGATGTTAGCATCTTTCCAGTCCTGTGGGAGGGTCCCATGTTCCCAGATATTTTGGATCAGGAGGTGCAGACGGCGCGTGAGGATGTATCCTCCTTGTTTGAAAACTTCTGCAGGAATTCCGTCGGGTCCAGCGCATTTGTTGTTCTTCAGTCCTGCAATGGCTTGCCGGAGCTCTGAGTAGAGTGGTGGGGTATCCAGGTGTATGGTTGGTGACAGGTCTGGCAAATTGTCCAGGATATGTGGGTCAGAAGGGTTGGTGTGGTTGAAGAGACTCTCAAAATGATTTGCCCAACGGGCAAGAATCTCATGCCGGTCCTTGAGAAGCGTGGTCCCGTCAGCTGATCGGACTGGAACAGTCACTCGTTTCCTGGGGCCATACAATGCTTTCAAAGGCATCGTAAAAGCCTTGAGTGTTGTTACAGTCAGCCAGGTTCTGTATTTCCTGTGCCTTTTGCACCCACCAGGTGTTCTCCATAGCCCGAAGGGCTCGCTGGGTTTCTGCTCTAGCAGCAGTGAAGGAGGTTATAAGGGCAGGAGATCCAGGGCAGGACAGGAGAGCTTTGTGGGCCTCGTGCTTGGTTTTTAGGAGTGACTGTATCTCAGTTGAGTTACAGTCGAACCAGTCCTGATGGAGTTTCCTTGATTGGCCAAGCGCCTCTGAGGCTGCTTTATGAATAGCCTGGCGCAATGCTGGCCAGTCAGCTGATTCTTCCGGGATCTTGTTGAGGTTTACAGCAAGGAGCCAGCGAAGGTTGTCTTTGGTGGTGTGGCTGTTCAGCGCTGCACAGTTGAGTTTCTTGTGTGAGGCTGTCTTTGGGCTACGAGGTTGAATGCTCATGGATAATTTGGATCTGACCATGAGGTGGTCAGTCCAGCACTCAGCTCCTCTCATAACACGGGTGGTGAGGACATCTTTTCGGTCTTTTTGACGGACAATCACGTAGTCAAGGAGATGCCAATGTTTTGAGCGTGGGTGCTGCCAGGTGGTCTTGAACCGGTTCTTCATCTGGAAAATGGTGTTAGTAATGACCAGCTGGTGCTCTGAACAGAGGGCGAGGAGTCTGAGGCCATTGTGGTTCATATTCCCCACACCATGCTGGCCGATGACTTTACTCCATACCAGGTGCTCCGTGCCCACTCTAGCATTGAAGTCTCCCATGAGTATGAGCCTGTCCGTAGCCGGGGTTTGCTGTAGGATGGCATCGAGTGCTCTGTAGAAATCCTCTTTGATGTTGTGCTCAGCATCAAGGGTTGGAGCGTATGCGCTGATGAGAGTTGCAAAGCGTTTCTTTGCCAGGGGAATGCGCCAAGTCATCAGTCTTTCATTGATGCCGATAGGGGATTCCGAAATGTGCTGCAGCAGTTTTGTCTTCACGGCAAAACCAACTCCATGGTTGCGACGAGTGCCTTCAGGGACCCCCTTCCAGAAGAAGGTGTACCCAGCAGCAACCTCTGTCAGGGAGTCCTCCCCATGCAGTCTGGTCTCGCTGAGAGCTGCTATGTCGATGTTATATCTCTCAAGCTCCAGGGCCACCAGTGCTGTCCTGCGGTGGGGCCTACCAGGAGTTTCAGCCAGGTCCAACAGTGTACGAACGTTCCATGAAGCAATGCTTAGTTTATTTTTTACGTTTGTTTTTCGACCGCGAGGGGGGATGCTCCGACGGTTGCGGTTTACCGTCCGGAGTGTGGGGAGCAGACAGTTTTTGGACCACCTTTTCCAGGTCCTTCCCCATCTCAGGGGTGAGCAGTGTGGGGCTGCTCAGTCGCAGTGGAAGCTGCCGAAAAGACCCGCTGCTCCATCCCGCAGTCCTAACGACCATCACTCCACTGCCGCCTGTGTGCATGGTTTGGCTAGGCACTCCCAGCCACATCCTTGGCCTGTGCCCACCACCATTCCACATCGCCACAGGACTTCCTGGACTCCACACACACACACACACACACACACACACACACACACACACACACACACACACACACACACACACACACACACACACACACACACACACACACACACACACACACACACACACACACACACACACACACACACACACACACTGCCCCTAAACCTACCCATCACAGGAAACATTCTGCATTTTTACTTTCTCATAAAAACTCCTCCTGTGTGATTTATAAGCCTTTTGAAAAGTAGGGACCGCTGGCTGGTTTCCACAATGCAGGAAATCTCAGGTTTTACTATCCTTATGGGGACATTTGGTCCCCACAATGTAATATAAACAATGTAATATAAACACACACACACAGACACACACACACACACCATCAGGGACGGCGTTGAGTTTCTCCATTGTGTCGTTCAGGCCTTTCTGTAAGTCTTTGCTCTTTTTGTTGGCTCCTTTCAGTCGGAGCTGAAGAGCACCCAGATTGTCTCCATTTTCTGAAAAAACAAACAAACATGACATGTCAAAAATGCTGCTCTTCGTCCACCGCCTTGGGAA
Organism: Pseudorasbora parva; assembly: GCF_024679245.1. NCBI lineage: Eukaryota > Metazoa > Chordata > Actinopteri > Cypriniformes > Gobionidae > Pseudorasbora > Pseudorasbora parva. The sequence goes on from NC_090186.1 coordinate 2,035,248, forward strand.
GGTTTGTGCAAATCTGCAGGACAGTATTATTATTATTATTATTATTATTATTATTATTAACCAGCTGGAGACGTTCACCTTTGACGTCGTTCTGCAGCTCTTTGGCCTCGTTCCACAGGCGGTGGCTCTTCTGAAGCGAGCCCTTGGCCTGATCTTTCAGGGATCCTTTGGGTCCTGAGGCCTGCGGACAGATGGACATGTGCTTTAGAATATATATCTCATTCTGTTCTATTTGCACACTGCAACAAATGCTCTTCTAACTCAGTCATTTTGTCTTGTTTCCAGTCTAAATATCTAACAATTCGTAAATCAAGATGCATTTACTAGATCAGTAAAACGACATAAGATATTTTTTCTTGTTTTGTTGAGAATAAAATCTAAATGAAGTGAGTTTCTGCTTAAAACAGGCCAAATGATCTGCCAATGGGGTGAGGAAAATAATCTTATTTCTGTTTGGGACGGAAACAAGAAACAAGATTTCAATCAGAAATAAGATTATTTTTCTCACCTCATTGGCAGATCATTTTGCCTGTTTTAAGCAGAAACTCACTTCATTTAGATTTTATTCTCAACAAAACAAGAAAAAATATCTTATGTCATTTTACTGATCTAGTAAATGCATCTTGATTTAAGAATATTTAGATATTTGGACTGGAAACAAGAAAAAAATACTGAGTAAGAAGCATAACACTAAACCCAGTAGTTTAGCTGAATCTGATACGATTCATATATAGTCACGTGCAGAGAAATGGAAATATTGTTGAATATTGTCGGGTTTGGCACCGTTTGACCTTTTGACCTTTCTGTGAGGGAGGGTGAACGACAGGAGCGAGGGATGATAATGGAAGAACAGGGGAAAGCTTTGATCTCTGAAGCAGGACAAATAGAAATGAACTGAAGTGCTTTAATGGCGTCAGCATGGGGTGCGGAGTTAAGCTCTGAGTCAAACTCAATGAGCAGACATTAACAAGACTGTCTGTGTCGCATGTTTTTTAACTCTGGCATCACCAGACACGCCCCTGTTTATAAACTGAGATATAAACTGTTGCGAAGTGGAAAAAATATCTAAAAAATGTTGACTTTTATGTTCCAACTTTTGTTCCATGCATCCCAGACAGCAAATAGTGTCGGCCCAGATCCGGCCCACATC